>NW_003546480.1:10030-12315 GCF_000090795.2 Amphimedon queenslandica | reverse complement strand
AGCAGAGAAGCAGTTACCATTTGATATGTACAATTGTACAGTCATTATTATTATTATTATTAGGTTGTTAATGTTAGTAATAATCTGTTTATACCTTGAGGGGGAATTACTGACCAATTTTGCACTTTTATAATCATTTACAAAATTAAAACCTGCCAATTAATAAACAAAAATGTTACAATTACCCAAAATTCCCCTCCAGTATTACCAGCTGCCCTATTATTAGTTATTTTATTTATCTTATAGTCAAAGCCATTGTCAGAGTTTCAGCTCCAGACTGATCCTAGTAATGGAGACAGTTACCTCACTTGTGTGGTCTTCCCTCAACAAGGAATAGAAACACCTTACCATGAACATAAGGATATGGTAATAATGATAACTTTATAAGAAATCACTGATACATATTGATGTCCATATGCTGTGTAGAAATTTGAGCTGATTGCAAGTTCAATTTTTCAACTTATGGCCATTTTAAGAAAACGTCAAAAATTTGAAAAAATCCCTGTACTAATGGTTTTTTCCAAAAAATGGCTCCAAAATCACCCCAACTTTTTATTACATTTCCTGATGCATATACATGTACTTATGCAGTGTAGAGAGATTGAGTGGATTCTCATCAAGTTTGGATTTTCTATGATTTTTTTAAGTTGCTCAAAAATTGGACAAAAGTCCCTGTACTATAGTACAGAGATTTTTCAAAAATTTCACAAAAATTGACAAGTAGAAAACTCCTCAATTTTATTACATTTTCTGATGCATATACATGTACTTATGCAGTGTAGAGAGATTGAGCTGATTCCGATCAAGTTTGGATTTTTTATGATTTTTTAAAGTTGCTTCAAAATTGGACAAAAGTCCCTGTACTATAGTACAGGGATTTTTCAAAAAGTTCACAAAAAATGACAAGTAGAAAATTCCTCAATTTTATTACATTTCCTGATGCATATACATGTACTTATGCAGTGTAGAGAGATTGAGCTGATTCCGATCAAGTTTGGATTTTTTATGATTTTTTAAAGTTGCTTCAAAATTGGACAAAAGTCCCTGTACTATAGTACAGGGATTTTTCAAAAATTTCACAAAAATTGACAAGTAGAAAATTCCTCAATTTTATTACATTTCCTGATGCATATACATGTACTTATGCTGTGTAGAGAGTTTGAGCAGATTTCGATAAAGTTTAAATTTTCTATGATTTTTTAAAGTTGCTCGAAAATTAGACATAAGTCCCTTTACTATAGTACAGGGATTTTTCAAAAATTTCACAAAAAATGACAAGCAGAAAATTTCTCAGTTTTATTACATTTCCTGATGCATATACATGTACTTATGCTGTGTAGAAAGATTCAGCAGATTCCAATCAAGTTTAAATTTTCTATGATTTTTTGAAGTTGCTCGAAGATTGGACAAAAGTCCCTGTACTATAGTAGAGGGATTTTTCAAAAATTTCACAAAAAATGACAAGCGGAAAATTTCTCAGTTTTATTGCATTTCCTGATGCATATACATTTACTTATGCAGTGTAGAAAGATTGAGCTGATTCCGATCAAGTTTGGATTTTCTATGATTTTTTAAAGTTGCTTCAAAATGGGAAAAGAGTCCCTGTACTATAGGACAGGGATTTTTGTAAAATTTCACAAAAATTGACACATAGTAAATTCCTGAATTTTATTACATTTCCTGATGCATATACATGTACTTATGTAGTGTAGAAAGTTTGAGCAGATTCCGATGAAGTTTAAATTTTCTATGATTTTTTAAAGTTGCTCGAAAATTAGACAAAAGTCCCTGTACTATAGTACAGGGATGTTTCAAAAATTTCACAAAAAATGACAAGCAGAAAATTTCTCAGTTTTATTACATTTCCTGATGCATATACATGTACTTATGCTGTGTAGAAAGATTCAGCAGATTCCAATCAAGTTTAAATTTTCTATGATTTTTTGAAGTTGCTCGAAAATTGGACAAAAGTCCCTGTACTATAGTAGAGGGATTTTTCAAAAATTTCACAAAAAATGACAAGTAAAAAATTTCTCAGTTTTATTACATTTCCTGATGTATATACATGTACTTATGCTGTGTAGAAAGATTGAGCAGATTCCAATTACAGTTAGATTTTCTATGATTTTTTAAAGTTGCTCGAAAATTAGACAAAAGTCCCTGTACTATAGTACAGGGATTTTTAAAAGATTTCACAAAAACTGACACATAGTAAATTCCTCAATTTTATTACATTTCCTGATGCTTATACATGTACTTATGCAGTGTAGAAAGATTGAGCAGAG
>NW_003546480.1:5985-10020 GCF_000090795.2 Amphimedon queenslandica | reverse complement strand
CTGGTCTAAGAAAATTTAATTTTGACAATGCTTCCATCAGAGACCTTCACGAGTGAGTCGATAATGTCCTCGGTGAACAGAACCGATGATTGAGACGAGATGGGGTGGTCTGAGTGGATGTGAGTTAGAAATGATGTATCAAACGGCTGACCACACATATAGCAGTGTATATTCTAACCATATGGATGAGCTAATATTCTAATGATCTTCTGTAGGGTACAGGTACCTTTAGGACCATGGTCAAGACTCAAGAGCTTCATCCCAAGTCCTAAGCCATGAAATCTCACATGATACTTCACCAATAAGAGTAGTAGTTGGGTGTCCCTTAGCTTTAGATAGGAGTTGATTTCTGTCATGATCAAGTATGGTGTCTTTAGACTTCATAGCAACATAGTATCAGGTTCCTTTAGACACTCATCTAGGGCACTGGACTCAAGACCCAGATGGTGCTCCAGTAGTCGGCATTGCTGAACAATAGAGACTCCCAGAGGATCAGTGATGAGACTAGGAGTGAGTATCTGTGAGCTGAGGTTAGTAGATGTATCTTTAGTTAGTAGTTTAGACAGGAATCTCAATTTTCTAATTAGCACAAGACTGGCAATAGAGAGCAGTATTGTCTACTGCGCATGCGCAGATCCCCCTGTATAAAGGAATGGGCCAACCTGAAAGCTGCTCGAGCTGAGGAAGTCTGAGTTAATTGGTGGGTGTGGCCAGTATTGTCTGCTGCGCATGCGCAGATCCCCTGTATAAAGGAATGGACCAACCTGAAAGCTGCTCGAGCTGAGGAGGATCTTCTAGTGACCGGATATTGCGCAATACATCAAAGGGATTGCGCCCCGGGCAAGCCCATGCATGCCTCGGGCAAGCCCATGCATGCCCCGTGAAAGTAGCCATTTAATTAATTGTGATCTGCGCATGCGCAGATCCCCCTCTATAAAGGAATGGGCCAAACTAAAAGCTGCTCGAGCTGAGGAGGTCTGAGTTAATTGGTAGGTGTGGTTAATGATTATGGCGGCCCATCCTACATACTAGTGTGCAAGGAGACTTATTCTTGTTAACAAATTGACTATGGCTGGGACTTAAAATATTAAAGGACCTTCTTTCTTGATAGCTTTGGGTGACGGGCCGTCTTTCACTATCATTGGGGACTTGTACTCAATCCTGGAGGCTTACCTCATCCATTACAACTGTAATTACACTATAGATCAATACTGTATGTATATATAATATTGTGTATGTATAACTCATAAGCATGAGTTTTACTGTATTACTGAACGTGTACAATTAGGTAAAGTGCTGTTTAAAATACAGTACAATGCTGTTTTAACTGCTGTATATTAGTGTTTTTACTGTTCTATTTATAGTGAGATGGACTTTGATGTACACTAATGAAGTCTTACTCTTTTTCAAGGTGATAGATCATCTTTTACCAAGATAGGACAGCTTATATTCATTATATCTTTTTAATTGTACAACATTACTGTATATACTGAGATATTTAACTGTTGTTGTTTAATTACTGTGGTGTGTAAACTGTTTTACCTGTATTTTAGTGTAGTATTAAGTTTATTATAACAATAACAATGACTATTTAGCTAACTATTAGGTGTGATAATGGCAGTAGTGACGTTATTACTCTAAAGAATGTATTATTAATAAATAAATTAAGGAGATTGTGCAATACTTCTTTGCATGTGCAGAAGGTTGAGTGGTGTCTACTGCGCTTGCGCAGGCCTCCTGTGTAAAGGAATGGGCCAACTTACTGTAAGTACCATACCATCTTTACAAAAATGGCCAAAAAATCACTCCAAATTTTTATTACATTTTCTGATGCATATTGATGTCCTTATGCTGAGTAGCGAGATTGAGCTGATTCCAATCAAGTTTGAATTTTTTATGATTTTTAAAATTTGCTTAAAAATCGGACAAAAGTCCCTGTACTATAGTACAGGGATTTTTGTAAAATTTTACAAAAATTGACAAGTAAAAAATTCCTGAATTTTATTACATTTCCTGATGCATATACATGTACTTATGCAGTGTAGAAAGATTGAGCTAATTCCAATCAAGTGTGGATTTTCTATGATTTTTTAAAGTTGCTTCAAAATCGGACAAAAGTTCCTGTACTATAGTACATGGATTTTTGTAAAATTTCACAAAAAATGACAAGTAGAAAATTTCTAAGTTTTATTACCATTCCTGATGCATATACATGTACTTATGCAGTGTAGAAAGTTTGAGCTGATTCTGATCAAGTTTGGATTTTCTATGATTTTTTAAAGTTGCTCAAAAATCAGACAAAACTCCCTTTACTATAGTACAGGGATTTTCAAAAATTTTACAAAAATTGACAAGTAGAAAATTCCTAAATTTTATTACACTTCCTGATGCATATACATGTACTTATGCTGTGTAGAAGTTTGAGCTGATTCCTAGTGATTAATTCCAATGAAATGTCTACAGGAGATTTATTCTTGCTACAATCATGACTCTGGCTGGGACTTAGAATAGTATTGGTTTCTTATTTGGTACACCAATTCTCACTGAAACTTTGAACAAAGAATACTAGGATCTTTATTCTATAATACTGGTCACACCCACCAACCTTTTCAAATTATCAGCTAGCATGCTCAGAAGGTTGGTGGGTGTGGCCAGTATTGTCTGCTGCTGCGCATGCGCAGATCCCCCTGTATAAAGGAATGGGCCAACCTGAAAGCTGCTCGAGCTGAGGAGGAACTTCTAGTGACCGGATACTGCGCAATACATCAAAGGGATTGCTCACAGTGCAAGCCCATGCATGCCTCGGGCAAGCCCATGTCATGACCTGGGCTTGCATTAGCCTTTCAATTAATTGTGATCTGCGCATGCTCACATCCTCCTGTATAAAGGAATGGGCCAACCTGAAAGCTGCTCGAGCTGAGGAGGTCTGAGTTAATTGGTAGGTGTGGTTAATGATTATGGCCCATCCTACATACTAGTGAAGATGTCTGGTGCAAGGAGACTTATTCTTGTTAACAAATTGACTCTGGCTGGGACTTAAAATATTAAAGGACCTTCTTTCTTGATAGCTTTGGGCGACGGGCCGTCTTTCACTATCATTGGGGACTTGTACTCAATCCTGGAGGCTTACCTCATCCATTACAACTGTAATTACACTATAGATCAATAATGTATATAATAATGTGTATGTATAACTCATAAGCATGAGTTTTACTGTATTACTGAACATGTACAATTAGGTAAAGTACGGTTTAAAATACTGTACAATACGGTTTTAACTGCAGTATATTAGTGTTTTTACTGTTCTATTTATAGTGAGATGGACTTTGATATACACTAATGAAGTTTTACTCTTTTTCAAGATGATAGATCATCTTTTACCAAGATAGGACAGCTTTTATTCATTATATCTTTTTAATTGTACAACATTACTGTACATACGACTGTTGTTTAATAACTGTGTGATGTGTAGACTGTTTTACCTGTATTTTAGTGTAGTATCAAGTTTATTATAACAATAACAATGACTATTTAGCTAACTATTAGTTGTGATGATGGCAGTAGTGTCATTATTACTCAAAGAATGTATTATTAATAAATGAATTAAGGAGATTGCGCAATACTTCTTTGCATGTGCAGAAGGTTGAGTGGTGTCTACTGTGCATGCGCAGACCTCCTGTGTAAAGGAATGGGCCAACTTAGTGTAAGTAACAAACCATCTTTACAAAAATGGCCAAAAAATCACTGTAAATTTTTATAACATTTTCTGTTACATATTGATGTTCTTATGCTGTGTAGAAAAATTCAGCTGATTCTGATCGAGTTTGGATTTTTTATGATTTTTTATAGTTGCTCCAGAATCGGAGAAAACTCCCTGTACTATAGTACAGAGATTCTCAGGAAATTTCAATAAAATTGACAAGTGAAAAGTTCCTGAATGTTATTACATTTTCCAATGCATATACATGTACTTATGCAGTGTAGGGAAGTTCAGGTGATTCTGATCAAGTTTGGATTTTTTATGATTTTTTATAT
>NW_003546480.1:0-5975 GCF_000090795.2 Amphimedon queenslandica | reverse complement strand
CTCTTTTTAATTACATTTCCTGATGCATATACATGTACTTATGCAGTGTAGAAAGATTGAGCTGATTCAGATCAAGTTTGGATTTTCTATGATTTTTTAAAGTTGCTCAAAAATTGAACAAAAGTCCCTATACTAGAGTACAGGGATTTTTCAAAAATTTCACAAAAATTGGCAAGTAGAAAATTCCTCAATTCTGTTACATTTTCTGATGCATATACATGTACTTATGCAGTGTAGAGAGATTGAGCTGTTTCTGATCAAGTTTGGATTTTCTATGATTTTTTAAAGTTGCTCAAAAATCGGGCAAAAGTCCCTGTACTATAGTACAGGGATTTTTGTAAAATTTCACAAAAAGTGACAAGTAGAAATTTTCCCAATTTTATTACATTTCCTGATGCATACACATGTACTTATGCAGTGTAGAAGTATGAGCTGATTCCTGTGAGATCAATTCCAATAAAAGGTCTACAGAAGATTTATTCTTGCTACAATCTTGATTCTGGCTGGGCCTTAGAATAGTAATGGTTTCTTATTTGGTACACCAATTCTCACTGAAACTTTGAAGAAAGAATACTGGGATCTATAATCTATAATTATGGTCACACCCACCAACATTCTCAGCTAGAATGCTCCAGAAGGTTGATGGGGGTGTGGCCAGTATTGTCTGCTACGCATGCGCAGATCCCCCTGTATAAAGGAATGGGCCAACCTGAAAGCTGCTCGAGCTGAGGAGGTCTGAGTTAATTAATTGGTGGGTGTGGCCAGTATTGTCTGCTGCGCATGCGCAGATCCCCCTGTATAAAGGAATGGGCCAACCTGAAAGCTGCTCGAGCTGAGGAGGTCTGAGTTAATTGGTAGGTGTGGTTAATCATTATGGCCCATCCTACATTGTAGTGAAGATGTGTGGCTTATTCTTGTTAACAAATTGACTGGCTGGGACTTAAATATTAAAGGACCTTCTTTCTTGATGTCTTTGGGCGACGGGACATCTTTCACTATCATTGGGGAGTTGTTATACTCAATCTTGGCCTGTCCGAGGCTAACCTTATCCATTACAACTGTAGTTACCGAGGTAAATACTCAGGCTATAGATCAATTGTTTATGTATAACTACTGTATAAGCTTATGAGTTTTACTGTATTACTGAACGTGTACAATTAGGTAAAGTATTGTTTAAAATACAGTACAATACTGTTTTAACTCAGTGCTGTATACTAGTGTTTTTGCTGTTCTATTTATAGTGAGATGGACTTTGATGTACACTAATGAAGTCTTACTCCTTCTCAAGGCGATGGATCATCTTTTACCAAGATAGGACAGCTTATATTCATTATATCTTTTCAATTGTACAACATTACTGTATATGCTGAGATATTTAGCTGTTGTTTAATTACTGTGTAGTGTGTAAACTGTATTACCTGTATTTTAGTGTAGTATCAAGTTTATTATAACAATAACAGTGACTATTTAGCTAACTATTAGGTGTGATGATGGCAGTAGTGTTGTTATTACTTAAAAGAATGTATTATTAATAAATTAATTAAGGAGATTGCGCAATGCATCTGTGCATCCGCAGAAAGTTGAGTGGTGTCTACTGCACATGCGCAGACCTCCTCTGTAAAGGAATGGGCCAACTTGCTGTAAGTAACATATCATTTTTGCAAAAATGGCCAAAAAATCACTCCAAATTTTTATTACATTTTCTGATACATATTGATGTCCTTATGCTGTGTAGAAAGATTCAGCTGATTCCAATCAAGTTTGGATTTTTTATGATTTTTCAAAGTTGCTCAAAAATTGGACAAAAGTCCCTGTACTATAGTACAGGGATTTTTGTAAAATTTCACAAAAATTGAAAAGTAGAAAATTCCCCAGTGTTATTACATTTTCTGATGCATAAACATGTACTTATGCAGTGTAGGGAAGTTGAGCTGATTCCGATAAAGTTTGAATTTTTTATAGTTGCTAAAAATCGGGCTAAAGTCCCTGTACTATAGTACAGGGATTTTTGAAAAATTTCAATAAAATTGACAAGTGAAAAATTCCCCAGTTTTATTACATTTTCTGATGCGTATACATGCACTTATGCAGTGTAGGGAAGTTTAGCTGATTCCGATAAAGTTTGAATTTTTTATAGTTGCTATAAAATCAGGCAAAAGTCCCTGTACTATAGTACTAGGATTTTTGGGAAATTTCAATAAAATTGACAAGTGAAAAATTCCCCAGTTTTATTACATTTTGTGATGCATATACATGTACTTATGATGTGTAGAGAAGTGGAGCTGATTCCGATCAAGTTTGGATTTTTAATGATTTTTAAAGGTGCTGTATATTTGTACCATCTTTGAATTGATTGTTAGTGGGTGTTCCCGGTATCGTCTACTGCGCATGCGCAGATGCCTCTGTATAAATGAATGGGCCAACCTGAAAGCTGCTCGAGCTGAGGAGGTCTGAGTTAATTGGTAGGTGTGGTTAATCATTATGGCCCATCCTACATTGTAGTGAAGATGTCTGGCTTATTCTTGTTAATTAATTGACTCTGGCTGGGACTTAAAATATTAAAGGACCTTCTTTCTTGATGTCTTTGGGCGACGGGACATCTTTCACTATCATTGGGGAGTTGTTGTACTCAATCCTGGCCTGTCCGAGGCTTAACTTATCCATTACAACTGTAGTTACCGAGGTAAATACACTATAGATCAATACTGTATTGTGTATGTATAACTACTGTATAAGCTTATGAGTTTTACTGTATTACTGAACGTGTACAATTAGGTAAAGTAATGTTTAAAATACAGTACAATACTGTTTTAAGTGCTGTATATTAGTGTTTTTACTGTTCTATTTATAGTGAGATGGTTTTTGATGTACACTAATGAAGTCTTACTCCTTCTCTAGGTGATGGATCATCTTTTACCAAGATAGGACAGCTTATATTCATTATACCTTTTTAATTGTACAACATTACTGTATATACTGAGATATTTAACTGTTGTTTAATTACTGTGTAGTGTGTAGACTGTTTTACCTGTATTTTAGTGTAGTATCAAGTTTATTATAACAATAACAGTGACTATTTAGCTAACTATTAGGTGTGATGATGGCAGTACTACTGCACATGCGCAGACCTCCTCTGTAAAGGAATGGGCCAACTTGCTGTAAGTAACACCATTTTTGCAAAAATGGCCAAAAAATCACTCCAAATTTTTATTACATTTTCTGATACATATTGATGTCCTTATGCTGTGTAGAAAGATTCAGCTGATTCCAATCAAGTTTGGATTTTTTATGATTTTTCAAAGTTGCTCAAAAATTGGACAAAAGTCTCTGTACTATAGTACAGGGATTTTTGTAAAATTTCACAAAAATTGAAAAGTAGAAAATTCCCCAGTGTTATTACATTTTCTGATGCATAAACATGTACTTATGCAGTGTAGGGAAGTTGAGCTGATTCCAATGAAGTTTGAATTTTTTATAGTTGCTCAAAAATCGGGCTAAAGTCCCTGTACTATAGTACAGGGATTTTTGAAAAATTTCAATAAAATTGACAAGTGAAAAATTCCCCAGTTTTATTACATTTTCTGATGCGTATACATGTACTTATGCAGTGTAGGGAAGTTTAGCAGATTCCGATAAAGTTTGAATTTTTTATAGTTGCTATAAAATCAGGCGAAAGTCCCTGTACTATATAGTACTGGGATTTTTGGGAAATTTCAATAAAATTGACAAGTGAAAAATTCCACAGTTTTATTACATTTTGTGATGCATATACATGTACTTATGATGTGTAGAGAAGTGGAGCTGATTCCGATCAAGTTTGGATTTTTTATGATTTTTAAAGGTGCTGTATATTTGTACCATCTTTGAATTGATTGTTAGTGGGTGTTCCCGGTATCGTCTACTGCGCATGCGCAGATGCCTCTGTATAAATGAATGGGCCAACCTGAAAGCTGCTCGAGCTGAGGAGGTCTGAGTTAATTGGTAGGTGTGGTTAATGATTATGGCCCATCCTACATTGTAGTGAAGATGTCTGACTTATTCTTGTTAATTAATTGACTCTGGCTGGGACTTAAAATATTAAAGGACCTTCTTTCTTGATGTCTTTGGGCGACGGGACATCTTTCACTATCATTGGGGAGTTGTTGTACTCAATCCTGGCCTGTCCGAGGCTTAACTTATCCATTATAACTGTAGTTACCGAGGTAAATACACTATAGATCAATACTGTATTGTGTATGTATAACTACTGTATAAGCTTATGAGTTTTACTGTATTACTGAACGTGTACAATTAGGTAAAGTAATGTTTAAAATACAGTACAATACTGTTTTAACTGCTGTATACTAGTGTTTTTACTGTTCTATTTATAGTGAGATGGACTTTGATGTACACTAATGAAGTCTTACTCCTTCTCAAGGTGATGGATCATCTTTTACCAAGATAGGACAGCTTATATTCATTATATCTTTTTAATTGTACAACATTACTGTATAATAATTATACTGAGATATTTAGCTGTTTTTTAATTAGTAATTACTGTGTGGCGTGTAAACTGTTCCCGGTATTTTCTACTGCGCATGCGCAGATCCCCCTGTATAAATGAATGGGCCAACCTGAAAGCTGCTCGAGCTGAGGAGGTCTGAGTTAATTGGTAGGTGTGGTTAATGATTATGGCCCATCCTACATTGTAGTGAAGATGTGTGGCTTATTCTTGGTAACAAATTGACTCTGGCTGGGACTTAAAGTATTAAAGGACCTTCTTTCTCGATATTTTTGGGCGACGGGCCGTCTTTCACTATCATTGGGGACTTGTTGTACTCAATCCTGGCCTGTCCGAGGCTTACCTTATCGATTACAACTGTAGTTACCTAGGTAAATACACTATAGATCAATACTGCATTGTGTATGTATAACTACTGTATAAGCTTATGAGTTTTACTGTATTACTGAACGTGTACAATTAGGTAAAGTACGGTTTAAAATACAGTACAATACTGTTTTAAGTGCTGTATATTAGTGTTTTTACTGTTCTATTTATAGTGAGATGGTTTTTGATGTACACTAATGAAGTCTTACTCCTTCTCTAGGTGATGGATCATCTTTTACCAAGATAGGACAGCTTATATTCATTATACCTTTTTAATTGTACAACATTACTGTATATACTGAGATATTTAACTGTTGTTTAATTACTATGTAGTGTGTAGACTGTTTTACCTGTATTTTAGTGTAGTATCAAGTTTATTATAACAATAACAGTGACTATTTAGCTAACTATTAGGTGTGATGATGGCAGTAGTGTCGTTATTACTGAAAAGAATGTATTAAGGAGATATGCGCAATACTTTTGTGCATCCGCAGAAAGTTGAGTGGTGTCTACTGCACATGCGCAGACCTCCTGTGTAAAGGAATGGGCCAACTTACTGTAAGTAACATACCATCTTTACAAAAATGGCCAAAAAATCACTTCAAATTTTTATTACATTTTCTGATACATATTGATGTCCTTATGCTGTGTAGAAAGATTCAGCTGATTCCAATCAAGTTTGGATTTTTTATGATTTTTCAAAGTTGCTCAAAAATTGGACAAAAGTCTCTGTACTATAGTACAGGGATTTTTGTAAAATTTCACAAAAATTGAAAAGTAGAAAATTCCCCAGTGTTATTACATTTTCTGATGCATAAACATGTACTTATGCAGTGTAGGGAAGTTGAGCTGATTCCAATGAAGTTTGAATTTTTTATAGTTGCTCAAAAATCGGGCTAAAGTCCCTGTACTATAGTACAGGGATTTTTGAAAAATTTCAATAAAATTGACAAGTGAAAAATTCCCCAGTTTTATTACATTTTCTGATGCGTATACATGTACTTATGCAGTGTAGGGAAGTTTAGCAGATTCCGATAAAGTTTGAATTTTTTATAGTTGCTATAAAATCAGGCGAAAGTCCCTGTACTATATAGTACTGGGATTTTTG
>NW_003546479.1:149542-150837 GCF_000090795.2 Amphimedon queenslandica | reverse complement strand
AGGTACTCATGACCTGAACTTGACATTGATTAATGTTTCATCAAATTCTGTTTGTGTACAGTTTCAGTTTGTCAATGGCAGTACACTTTATATTGATTACATTTACATTATTGATAGTCAAGGTCAATTTCATTGGGATGACCTCAAACCTCTTAATGATTCATTGAACTTTATGAAGTGTTTTGATGACATACCAGTAGGTAATAACTTAACACTGCATGCATGTGAATTCAAAACCTTTTTCAAGAACTGTAAATCTAATCCTCCTGCTATAATAACTGGTATTAATATTACTAATGACTCTACATCTTCAGTTCTAATGTCATCAGTTCATTCATCATCAGTATCACTTACATCAACAGTATTGACTACTCCATCAATGATGTCTGTATCATCAATAATATCTACTTCACCAACAGTAACTAATTCAACAGCTCCAACTATGCCATCATCTACTTCAATTGCTTCGTCAATGACATCTTTACCAACGAGAATGCCTACTTCGTCTGAAGCAACTCCATCAATAATGTCTGAATTTAAAACATTTCCTTCATCAGTGTTGGCTACTTCAGCTACTTCATCAGTATCAAGTTCAACAGTACAGCAAGTTACAAGTAGCTCGATCATAAACAGTACTACAGATACTCCTACCATCAGTAGTTCTACTTCTATTTGTCGTATCACTAGATTAACTAGTACATTAGTGACAGGTACAGTGTATGTTCATTTGTGTAGTTATAATGTACTTTATTGTATACATAGGCACTTCAACTGCTTCATCCTCATCTGTTACAGCACGTTCATTTCTAACTTCTTCATCCATTGCTCTTTCATCAATAACTGTGCCACTTTTGTCCTCATCTTCTTCATTTTTAATTTTGTCATCAGTAACTTCTATAGCTTCTTCTTCATCCCCACCATCTTCTTCATTGACAGCTCCTTCATCCATATCTTCTTCATCATTAATTATTGGACTGGCTTCTGGGATATCAATTGCACTACTAATTATAATAATTGGTATGTACATTATAATCAAATGTTGTCATTAATATGTACATTGTAGTTGTTATAGTAATTGTAGTGGTAGCAGCAACAGTTCAATTTAAAAAGAGAAGAGGAAGAATGGAAGTGACTACTGGTAACATTTATTCAACTGGACCAAATATGGTAAGGAAAAATTATTCAATTTTAATGAAAGCATAGACTATAATTTTAGATTCCATTGAATGGTGTTGTGAGAAATGATCTTCCTCCTAATACTCCTCCAGCAGTAGTTCCCCCACCTATTTACACAG
>NW_003546479.1:136428-148902 GCF_000090795.2 Amphimedon queenslandica | reverse complement strand
CGAAATAGGACTTGCATTAGCATTGACACCTCCCGAACTCGAAGAGATGAGGAATAAAAATGAAGGATTGGTGAAAGTGTTTGAAGTATGGGAAGAAATGGGTACTCGGCCGTTTACATGGTTTACTTTATTGAGTGTTTTGAGATCAGCTGATGTTGATGAGTATGAATTAGCTGATGAGTTATCTAAACTATAATTGTTATTTTTGGGAATTGTATTGTGTGTGACAGTTTAAATAAACCATTCGTGATGTCTTTCAATGTTTATCTTTTAAACAATAACTGAGAGCCCTAATTCACTTTTGCTTTTAATTTTACCGTAAAATTAATAACTATTAATAATGCCTGAATTAATAACCACGTTTATAGTTAAGTAACTATTAAATTTCCTTATGCTCTGTATCAAGGTGGATTTATTGTGATCTGGTAACTCTTGGAAGGAGTCACTAAAAATATAATGTGGATGCAATGTGAGTGATAGTAATAATAAATAAATATGGACAATAATAATAATAATAATAAGTAATAAATGAGCCACGCCCACTGACACACCTCTATGTTCACTTTTTGTTTAGCCTGGCTGGCTTCAACTTTGCATAATGCCTTAAGTATACACAATTTGAAGTATATACAGTTTAATTCTTTATGGATGTTTTAGAAGGGCACCATGATAAACTTGGGGGAAAAATGTACATTTAAAATAATTAACTGTGGCAACTTTGAAAATTTCTAAAAATTCTATTTTTAATTGGAATCAGCTCAAATTTGATATACATCATAAGTACATGTATATGCATCAGAAAAATTATTATTATATAAATGCAGAACTCTCTCCTAGTCATTTTTGATGAAATTTGGCCAATTAAATTACCCTGTACTATAAATAATAATTTTCAAAAAATGACTCCAAAATTATCCCAAAGTTTTAATAAATTTTCTGATAGATATTGATGTCCTTATGCTGTGTAAAAATTTTGAGTCCGGTGGCTATTTTAAGAAAACGCCAAAATTTTGAAAAATACCCAAGGCTATAGTCTTGGGTATATTCCAAAAAATGGCTTCGAAATCACCCCAAAGTTTTATTAAATTTTCTAATGCATATTGATGTCCTTATGCTGTGTAGAAAGTTTGAGCTAATTCCGACTTCAATTTTTCTAGTTATGGCGATTTTAAGAAAATGCCAAAATTCTGAAAAATATCCAAGGCTATAAGCCTTATGTATTTTCCAAAAAATGGCTCCAAATTCACTGCAAATTTTATTACAACATCTGATACATATCAATGTCCTTATGCTGTGTAGAAAGTTTGAGCTGATTCTGGCTAATTTTTTTTGAGTTAAGGCCATGTTTTAAAAAGTACTGGGACTTTCTTAGCCCAATTTTTAATTTTTTGAGTAACTTTAAAATTCATTAAAATCCAATATTTATTGAAATCAGCTCAAACTTGGCATACAACATAAGTACATGTATAGGAAAAAAATTATAAAAATGGAAGTTTTTTCTCGTCATTTTTATATACTATATACATGCAGCAGGATAGCATTTGCTGCCCTGATTTGAGAATTGGTTATTACTATTACTATGGCTGCTGTATGGCATAGGGACATTGGATGATATTCCTGTATGTCTCTGCTCATATTAGAATATTATGTGGTGTTGTCTCAACACCATGGTAACAGCATGCAATCTAATTTTGTGGTTACAGGTGTCACTACTGTACACGTATTAATATACTTAAGTACTAGCATATTTTTGATATTATTTTGCTGCATAGTGCATAGCAATAATTATTATTAGCACTTTTAAAGGATTCTGTGTACACATCTTGTGTAGGGGTGTCAAATTTCATAGTAACATGCGTTAATTATTTTTTGTATATTGAAGTTATGTCAAAGACGAAAGTTGTTTGTCGTTTCTTTTTTATTTATTTAAAACTTGTCATGTGTTTAAAATTAAAAGAGTAAGATTAATTCCCTCATGAGATTATGCACTTAACACATTTTGAATTCAATAGATATTAATGGACTCATTGGGCCTTGTACTAATGATCATACACTCCACGTTGTCTTTATACTAATACTCTTGGCTCTATGTATTGTAATTTTGAATGCTGTGTTGTTGTACTCTACCAATTACGGTATTGTGTCTTTTAATTCATTGTCTCTATGCATGTCATAAAGTATTAGCTAGTCGCATTCACCTTATTGGTAATATTTAGCTGCAGCATATTTGAATGTAATAAAAAAATTTTTAATAAAGCAGCATAATAATAATAATAATAATAATTGTAATTTTATTATTAAAATAATAGTCATTTTCCATTGTTAGGATTGATATTTATTGAGCAAATGGACCAGCTGTTTCTTGCTGTAGAGCCAATTCTCTCTTTTGATGGTCTTCAGCTAAACCTGTAGAAGGCTTGTCTTCTGCAACCCTGTCTTCTTCAATTACTCCTGGTATTCCTGGAGGAATCATTGTTCCTGGACCAGCTACCCCTGGAGGTGCTAGACGTTGTTCCTCAATCAATTCTCTCTTATGAAGATGTCCTTCAACTTCTCCTGCTATCCCTGGAGGTGCTAGACGTTGTTCCTCAATCAATTCTCTCTTATCAAGATGTCCTTCAACTTCTCCTGCTATCCCTGGAGGTGCTAAACGATGTTCCTCAATCAATTCTCTCTTATGAAGATGTCCTTCAACTTCTCCTGCTACCCCTGGAGGTGCTAGACGTTGTTCCTCAATCAATTCTCTCTCATGAAGATGTCCTTCATCTGGTCCTAGTATTCCATGGAGTAATGGTTTATCTGCATCTGGTATAGGGCCAGCATATACTACTGCAGAGGATATTAGAGCAACAATCAGAAATATAGAGAGTGGAGACTGCATCATCTCTATCCTGAAATGACAAAAATGATGTGAGTTTTGTAATTTTATTAACCACAGGTGTGATAAACTTTAATAACTATTTATTTAATAACTATACTACAATTAACTATACTATGATTTAATTAATAACTCTACTATGCATTTAATAAATTATTTGAGTTTGTTGAGGATGAAGCATACACCAATAATCAAAATTGTCCTTTTTTTAGTGTAATAGTAATTGTGTAATGTTATTTGTGAATTTTACTGTTATGTTCATTGTTTTTAGGATATGGTACGGCATAATAAAACTAATGAATAAGATGATAGCACTTTGTAATAGTTTGAGTCATAAAAGCAGATTTATCTGCAGAGGAATATATTGGTGGACTAATTTATGGAAATATAGGTAGAAATAATAATGGTATTAATTATTAATAATATAATTTTGGTGGATTCATCAGTCAAAAATTGAATAGCCATTTTTATATTTATAATTTTGAAGCCATTTGTCATCAGATAATTTGCCAGTTGTTATGAAATTTTTGCCTAACTCCAACTGGAGCTATTTTGTGTATGATAAAGCAGCAACATGCCAAGTCATCATTGATTTCGTGGGAGTAGACAGTATCATTACAGGGGTTGAGACACCAATCTAAAAGTGGGGGGGCTTATTTTTTAAACCAATGTACATTCATTAATTTAATTATATTTAAAATGATCCAAAGAACTTAGTGCGTTCATCAGTTACACTAATATACTCCTTAGCAATTAATACTAAGTCGTAATTTATCAGTAATTTCCTTATGTATATGTAATAGTAAGCAATTGTTTAAAGTTTTTTCAGTCATTCTTGATCTTGTTGATGTTAGCAGTCTCTTTAAATAAATTTTAACTAAATTTCTGGGAATAAACTCTGTTTACATAGGCTCACATGTACATGTGCTTACCATCATGGCCATAGGCATGCAGCATGTGGCATACATGAGGCACACACATGCACACTTCATGCTGCAAGTAGTGTGTCACATTATTGTTTACATTGCCTCATTTGTATGGTGATAATCATCAGAGATTATAGAGATGTGTGATGCATACTGCATGCATGTAGTGGATTATATTATAATTAACATTTAATGCTTTTTGAAAATAATTCATGCTGTAGTTGATCACGTAAGTTTTGTGTTTGACTACTCCTTTTTCCATTGAATGGGCTATAGTGGCTAGATATATATATTAATATGCTTAAAAGAAGACTGCTTTATTGATGCTATATTGTCTCATACAATAGAGTTTTGACTGGATTAAATCATGATAGAATTAGCCTTCATCTCTCTCTCTCTCTCTCTCTCTCTCTCTCTCTCTCTCTCTCTCAACCATGCTCACATCAAAATTGTTGTCAGTGTGTAATCTGTTTTATTAACAATTTTTACATAATTTTCAATTACTTATATGCATTTTTGTGATGCTATTTTTGTGGCAAGTTTCACATTTATTATATACGCATACTGTGTGTATATATATATATACAGCTACTACCTTGCTTACTTTAGAATCAACAGGTCTATGCACTGTGCATTTTGTGTCTGAATTATAGGCAGGCTTGTTCTATAACTATAGTTTACCATATAGATAGCTCCAAATTTTTGTCGGTCAAAATTTTTGTCAAATTTGTCAGGTACTTTTGCTTGACGAAATTTTTAAGCAACGAAATTTTTAAGCAACGAAATTTTTATTCCACGTGGGTAGCATGTGGATTAATAACAAAAATGACGAAAATTTTATTGACAAAAATTAATTTTAACAAGAAATTAAGATTTTGACGAAATTTTTGACTGACAAAAATTTGGAGCTATACAGTATACACTGAGGTAGAGGTTTCTGAGCAACGCAGTCATGAGGTTAACAAATATGTCATAAAAACCAATACTGAGGTGTGTACCAACTTCTACCATGACATTTGAAAATAACAACCAGCTGCTGATAATAAGACCACAGTTGAGATCTAACAGGCGCTAGGCTAGTAAAGAATCAATCAAGCTTGACAAAATAGACTGATAATAATACAACATATGCATAGAGTGCCATTTACTTTAATGAGCTAGGTTTATAATTTTACGAGCTAGGCTAATATAAAAAAATAACTGACATACAATACTACAATTTCATTGGTCAATTGCAAGTAGGCATGGTAGAAATTAATACACTTACATGTAAGTAGTTCCATTGTCCAGTCGTTGAATTGGTCAGCCGTACAAGAGAAGTGGTTGTGTGCGTGCAACTGAGCTGTATGTAAATTCACGGTATCTTTATGTAAATTTATGGTATCTTTATCACTATCTCATGAGAGTGTGTGGAGTGGAGGAGTACAGTGGTGTGATTGTTAGCATATCACTACTGTGAGCATAGCATGCCAGCTGTTATGATTAAATTTGGTGATTTCACATGTTTGTCAAAGCTTTACCAGAAAAGAAGCATGCATGTAAAAACAATGGTTGCTGTATAGTAATGCCTATTGCTGACAATCAGTGACTACTTTAGGTATTTGGTACTGGCCCCTAGAATAGAACAGCTTTCTATTTTGAGCATCATGCATGTTACATACTATGTCTTATTTAGCACTCTAATTGTAGACTTCATGAAAGTCCATGACTGTATTTATGCAATCATTCCATGTTGACACTCTATTTTGTTTATATTATAGAGTCTTATATGTTACTAAGGATGCATTAGATCTTATACTACAGTATTAGGATATTAGGATCCACTACAGCTACAACTCTTGTATCTCCAGTCCAGTAACCACTCACTCACCCTCTCTTTGTTATATGAACAAAGAGAGGGTGGGTTATGCTAACAGGAGAGTTCATATGAAAAAGAGCCGGAACTTGGAGTTGTTTACTTAAAATATGATATCATTTAATGCGTAGTTCACATGAAGAAGAGCCGGAACTCAGAATTGTTAATGTATTATATCATTTAATGAGTAGTTTATATGAAAAAGAGCAGGAACTCAGAATTGTTTGCTCAAAGTATGATATCATTTAATGGGTAGTAGTTCATATGAAAAAGAGCAGGATGATATCATTCAATGTGTATAGACCTTTCCCACCAATGCAGCGTTTATCAATGAATATCATTAACGAGCCGCCCATGTCGTGAGATAGATATACAGAGATGAATGGGGAAAAATTACTTTTTTAATTTTCCTTTTTAATGCAAGCTCTGATTTACACAGAAATGCTCACTGCACATTTGTTGTATAATTCTACTTAATGTGCTTATCATACTGTAATTTTGTGTTTGCTTTCACATAAAAAATAGTGTTTTTTGCTCATTCATCTCTGTACATTTATCCCAAAACATAATTCTACTTAATGTGCTTATCATACTGCAATTTTGTCTTTGCTTTCACATAAAAATAGTGTTTTTTTGCTCATTCATCTCTGTACATCTATCCCACAACATAGCAGCTCGTTAATAATATTCATTGCTAATCACACAGTGGTGGGAAAGGTCTATAGGTTGGCTCTCATGCATCATGAATGATGAGCTATTGATCTCTGATTGTAATGTGATAGGACAATGTTATTGTTTGTTACTCAGTGAACAGCATCATTCCTGAATAGGGCGAGGCAAATTATGCTTCTAATATGATTAAGTACTGCCCCAAATTCCATCCTATTATGCTTTGAAATGAATCCAGTTATGCTCATTATTATGCTCATAGTTTAAGTTTTACTCAAATATCAACTATACTAACATGGACATGCATCTGTTATAATTGCAATATTGTCACTAATAATATCAACTATACTAACATGGACATGCATCTGTTATAATTGCAATATTGTCACTAATAAAATAATAATGCCAGAATCTGAAAATGTTTGAATCACTGCAAAATAGAACAACCTAACTCATTAGACTTGCCACATTTGAGTAGGTGGGTATTAAGCAGTCGGGTTGTTGTTCTAGTACTTGTACCACTTGCCATATTGAATTGAAATTGTGTGATCATGGGTATAAAGCTAGAAATTTTTGACCCATTATGCCAGCATGATAACTTGCTCTATTATGCTCCAAGTTATGCTAGCATAATTTGCCTAGCCTTAATCCTTTATGCTACACAATTGCATTAATACTCACCTACACAATTACAATGACACTCGCCTACACTTTGAGTCCAATACTGCAGGCACTGTCACCTCAGTTGGCATAGACAGGATGCGAGGAAATTATTTTAAGGGAATAATAGCTAACCATGGGATAAATGTGATAGTACTCCCACGAAAGGTGTGTAATTTTGATATGGTTATTATTACAACCTTATCATTACCAACCTTTATAGGCTTTATCAGCCTTATGCAACTACATGTGCCAATCTTAAAAACTTTAGTTGATTGTGCTTCATTTTAAATAATGTGTTGTTCTATCTACCAATTATTATGTAATTTTAATTTGCCGTCTCCATGCATGTGATAAAGTATAAAGCATATTTAAATTAGTGTTGTTTTCTTTACAACTAGAACTAAGATGTCATTTAGTTCCATTATTTTTAGCTAGTTATAGTTTCAAGAATGAAAACTATAGGCCTTTATACAGGCTAGCACTTCTAATGTGCATTGAACCAGTTTAACACTGGTTTCAGTCATTCTATATCTGATGCAATTTGGCTTTAATGCCATTATGTCAAACCACCTCCATAAGAGGTTTAAATGCTGGATCGGCAGAAATACTATCAAAATATATAAGATCTTCAAGATAGTGTGGAATCATTCGATGAACATTGAAGTACATCAGTTCTGAACTAGTTTCAAATTGCACTGCAAGTGTAGAAAGTTCTTAAAGCTTTCTAGCTATAGAACTATAACTATAACTGATAGCTAACTCTTCTTTGTACTATAATTATAACTAGAACTATTTGTAAATTGATGTTGGTCTACATAAAATATTGCCAACTACCTTGATTAGAGTTTAAATCATTTAATAAAGTGTCAAAACAAAGGAAATAGAACTAAGCTAGAAGTAGAACTACACTAGAACTAGGGAAACCAGGAGCTTGGAACTAGAACTAAAACCATAATTATGTAGAATATATGCTTGGGACTAGAACTAAATCTAGAACTACACAAAGTACTAATAAAGAACTAGGACTACAATGTAAAACTAGAACTACATACAAACTGCAAATTTGGAACCGCCAGAACTAGAACTAAGACTAACCAAATTAACTAGAACAAAACTAAAACTATTAAAAAATAAGAGCTAGAACAAAACTAATTAAATATAGCAAAGACATGATTATAGAAAATAACTATAATTCTATTGTCAAATAGTCATTTTTCACGAGTAGTTATCAGTAATTTTTTTTCACCAATTTTTTAGGAACTATCCCTAACTATCCCTGATGGAGGCGGATCTCGACGTGCAATCAATTCCCTCTTATGAAGATCTCCTTGTCCTGGTATTCCTGGGCTAACTATCCCTGATGGAGGCGGATCTCGACGTGCAATCAATTCCCTCTTATGAAGATCTCCTTCTTGTCCTGGTATTCCTGGGCTAACTATCCCTGATGGAGGCGGATCTCGACGTGCAATCAATTCCCTCTTATGAAGATCTCCTTCTTGTCCTGGTATTCCTGGGCTAACTATCCCTGATGGAGGCGGATCTCGAGGTGCAATCAATTCCCTCTTATGAAGATCTCCTTCTTGTCCTGGTATTCCTGGGCTAACTATCCCTGATGGAGGCGGATCTCGACGTGCAATCAATTCCCTCTTATGAAGATCTCCTTCTTGTCCTGGTATTCCTGGGCTAACTATCCCTGATGGAGGCGGATCTCGACGTGCAATCAATTCTCTCTTATGAAGATCTCCTTCTTGTCCTGGTATTCCTGGGCTAACTATCCCTGATGGAGGCGGATCTCGAGGTGCAATCAATTCCCTCTTATGAAGATCTCCTTCTTGTCCTGGTATTCCTGGGCTAACTATCCCTGATGGAGGTGGATCTCGACGTGCAATCAATTCCCTCTTATGAAGATCTCCTTTATCTTGTCCTGGCATTCCATGGAGCAACGGTTTATCTGCATTTGGTATAGGGGCAGTATATACTACTGCACTGCATATTAGAGCAACAATCAGAAATATAGAGAGTGGAGACTGCATCATTTCTATCCTGAAATGACAAAGGTATTAGTATTTCATCCTTTAAATACTGTTATCTGTTAAGAATATAACCACAAGTATAATAACTGTTAATCCTTAATAATTATTTATTTAATAACTTGGCCAATAACATCTGATACTATAATCTGTAGTTGTAGTAGTGTGCATAAAGTTACCATGTATTTTTCAAGAGAATTTTAGACCTAATTTATGACATGTGATTCTTAGGTCTAATTTTCAGATTTTAGAGCAAAATTTATAAACAATCCAGTTATGATTAGAATTTTCTACACAGCATAAGTATATGTATATGTATCAGAAAAAATTATGAAAACGCAGAATTTTTTTCTAGTCATTTTTGGCAAAAATTGGCCAAAGACTGTATTATTATAGTAGAGGCCTGCTGGAACTTTGGCCCAATTTTTGAGTAACTTAAAAAATTCATTACAAATTTAATTTTGATTGGAATTGGCTTAAACATGAAATACATGTATATGCATAAGAAAAAAAAGCAGAATTTTCTCATAGCAATTTTTGATGAAATTTGGCCAATGACCCTGTACTATAATAGTACAGGGACTTTGGCCTGATTTTTATGCAAATTTAAAAGTTTACAGAGATATCACAACATAAGAACATGTAGTATGTTAACAAGAGTGGATAGATGTTAATAATGACAGAGATTTCTCTCAAGCCATATTGATGAGTTACCTTGTACTATGCATGCAGCACAAAAACAAAAGCATTTTGGTCTCTCTGATTAGATAACGGATTTTTCCTGTATTTCTGTTTGTAAATGGCATACCGTAGGGCACCTTTTTTGAGGGCTACAAATTTAGCGGATATATAATTTGCTGTATTAAACTTCACAATTTTTAATCCCAATTTGAATTTTCCACGCCCATACAATTAATTTGAGGAATTTATTTTCACAAATAGCAACAAAATCCATGAAATCTGCAAAAAAGTAGCCCTTGAAAAAAGCCACCCTACGGTATAGCATTGTCATGAAACCATGATAACAACACACACTTTAATTCTTATACCATGTATTAAGGCGGAATTCTGTGTGTAAACATTTTGTGTAGGCATGTGAAAATGTAAGTCTTGAGTTTCATAGTAACCTTTGTATTGCTGTAGTAGAACATTAATAAAAGGCAATTGTTGTTTGTCATTTCTTTTTTATATTTGTAATAAGAAGTGAGATTAGTACACGTACATGTAGCTCCTCTTATTACTGAGAT
Source organism: Amphimedon queenslandica (assembly GCF_000090795.2). Taxonomy (NCBI): domain Eukaryota; kingdom Metazoa; phylum Porifera; class Demospongiae; order Haplosclerida; family Niphatidae; genus Amphimedon; species Amphimedon queenslandica. Next base: position 138,634 of record NW_003546479.1, on the reverse strand, counting down.
TATGAAATACATGATAACCCACATCTTTGAATAATTTTGTTAATACTGGTCTCCTTGCACAATGATTATACATTCCACATTGTCATTTTTTGATGCTCAGTAAGTTTGCTCTATGTATTGAATAGTGTGGTATTAATTTAATTAATTATGCTTTATTTTAAATACTGCGTTGCTCTACGCTACCAATTATTATGTATTTTTAATTCGCCGTCCCCATGCATGTGATAAAGTATAAATCATATTTAAATAATAGCAAAGACATTATTTTGATACAGCAGCATATTATGTATTAGAAAATAAATGTAGTTTTATTGTTAAATAGTCATTTTTCATGAGCACTTATCAGCAATTATTTTTATTCACCAGATTTTTTAGGAACTACTTTGGCTGGATCAGCTTCCCCTGGAGGTGATTGACGTTCAACCAATTCTTTCTTATAAAGATGTCCTTCATCTTGTCCTGGTATTCCTGGGCTAACTACCCCTGGTGGAGGTGCTTGACGTTCAATCAATTCTCTCTTATGAAGATGTCCTTCAACTTGTCCTGATATTCCATGAAGCAACAGTTTATCTGTATGGATATGCATCTGGTATAGACCCATCTCAAGGCTAATTATCACGCACGAGCACATAATGATTAATTATTAAGCAATGCCACACCCATCGGTCAGCAAAATCGATGGTGGAACTCAATGGAGAATCACTCAAAGCAAACCTAATTCTAAGATCATTGGGCTCCAAACTGTTGCAAAACAAAGAAAACAATGGGCACCAGCTACTAAGAGTGATATATAGGTTTAGAGTTTTAGCGAAATAAACACACAGATCCAGTGATGTCAGTGGTAGATGCAGCCTCGTCAATATCTACTCATACAACAAATCTAGAGCTTATTTATTCCTTCTTACAGCTTCTCTTAATGCTTTAGTTTGTTGTTATTAGTTTGAAAGCTGGAAAGCTTGAGATCAGCATCCAGCAATACATTGCCAGTATCTCTTGCAGTGCAGCTATAGAATATATACGGTGCAATTTTATAGTCAGTGATCGCCATAATTAGCCTGCATTGGGCTGGGTCTGCATGCAGTGGATATTAGAGCCACAATCATAAATATAGAGTGGAGACTGCATCATTTCAGTCTATCCTGAAATAACAAAGGTATTAGTATTTTTATTAATGTTATCACAAAAATAATAACTGTTATCATAATAACTAGATTTTATTTAATAACTAATTGAATTTGCTTCAATAACATCTGGTACTATAATGTAGTTGTGCATTTGTATAGAGTTACCATGTATTTTTCAAGAGAATTTTAGACCTAATTTATGACATGATTTTCAGGTCTTCATTTTATAATTTTCAGATTAAGAGCAACTTTAAAAATTCATAAAAATTAATATCCAATTATGACTTTTGCCTGATTTTGAGAAATTTTAAAAATTCATAAACAATTCAATTTTGATCGAAATCAGCTCAAACTTGATATTCAACATAAATACATGTATATATATTAGAAAAATTATTAAAATGCAGAATTCTCTCCTAGCCATTTTTGACGAAATTCGGCTAACGACCCTGTACTATAGTACAGGGACTTTGGTCTGATTCTGGAGCAACTTTAAAAATTCATAAAAATCCAAACTTGATCGGAATCAGCTCAAACTTGATATACAACATAAATACATGTATATGCATTAGAAAAAATTATAAAAATGTGGAATTCTTTTTAAGCCATTTTTGACAAAATTCAGCCAACGACCCGTACTATAATAGTACAGGGACTTTTGCCCAATTTTTTAGCAACTTAAAAATTCGTAAAAAATCTAATTTTTATTGGAATCAGCTTAAACTTTCTACACAAAATAAATACATGTATATGTATCAGAAAATTATAAAAGCGAAGGTTTTTTTGCAGCCACTTTAATGTACTATATACATGCAGCAGGGTAGCATTTACTTCCCTGATTTGAGAAGTGATCTTTACTATTACTATGGTATACGGGCATAAGACTCTATTATAGTATAATAGAGTCTTATGCCCGTATAAATAGGGCCAGCATATACTACTGCAGTGAATACTAGAGCAACAATCAGAAATATAGAGAATGGAGACTGCATCATTTCTATCCTGAAATGACAAAGGTATTAGTATTTCATCCTTTAAATACTGTCATCTGTACAGCTGTTAAAATATAACCACGGACATAA
>NW_003546479.1:128528-136418 GCF_000090795.2 Amphimedon queenslandica | reverse complement strand
GGGACTTTGGTCCAATTTTTGAGCAACTTTAAAAATTCATAAAAAAATCCAAACTTGATCAGAATCAGCTCAAACTTGATATACAACATAAATGCATGTATATGCATCAGAAAAAATTATAAAAATAAAGAATTGTCTCCTAGCCATTTTTGATGAAATTTGGCCTATGACCCATGACCCTGTACTATAGTACAGGGACTTTGGTCCGATTCTGGAGCAACTTTAAAAATTCATAAAAAATCCAAACTTGATCGAAATCAGCTCAAACTTGATATACAACATAAATACATGTATATGCATCAGAAAAAATTATAAAAATAAAGATTTCTTTCCTAGCCATTTTTGATGAAATTTGGCCTACGACCCTGTACTATAGTACAGGGACTTTGGCCCAATTTTGGAGCAAAATTAAAAATTCATAATGAATTCAATTTTGATTGGAACTACCCCAAACTTAATATACAACATAAGTACATGTACATGTATCAGAAAATATTATTGAAATGTCAAATTTTTAAAGCCACGTTTTGACAAAATTTGGCCAATGACCCTGTACTATGTATAGTACAGAGACTTTGGCCCAAGTTTGGAGCAACTTTAAAAATTTATAAAAAAAATTCAAACTTGATCGGAATCGGCTCAAACTTGATATACAACATAAGAACATGTATATGCATCAGAAAAAATTATTAAAATGCCGAATTTTCTTCTAGCCATTTTTGACAAAACTTGGCCTATGACCCTGTACTATAGTACAGGGACTTTGGTCTGATTCTGGAGCAACTTTAAAAATTCATAAAAAAATTCAAACTTGATCGGAATCAGCTCAAACTTGATATACAACATAAGTACATGTATATGCATCAGAAAAAATTATAAAAATAAAGAATTCTCTTCTAGCCATTTTTGATGAAATTTGGCCTACGACCCTGTACTATATATAGTACAGGGACTTTGGCCCAATTTTGGAGCAACATTAAAAATTCATAATGAATTCAATTTTGATTGGAACTACCCCAAACTTGATATACAACATAAATACATGTATATGTATCAGAAAATATTATAAAAATGTGGAATTCTTTTTAAGCCATTTTTGACAAAATTCAGCCAATGACCCTGTACTATAATAGTACAGGGACTTTTGCCCAATTTTTTAGCAACTTAAAAAATTCGTAAAAAATCTAATTTTTATTGGAATCAGCTTAAACTTTCTACACAAAATAAATACATGTATATGTATCAGAAAATTATAAAAGCGAAGGTTTTTTGCAGCCACTTTAATGTACTATATACATGCATCAGGGTAGCATTTACTTCCCTGATTTGAGAAGTGATCTTTACTATTACTATGGTATAGGGGCATAAGACTTTATTATAGGGCCAGCATATACTACTGCAGTGGATATTAGAGCAACAATCAGAAATATAGAGAGTGGAGACTGCATCATCTTTATCCTGAAATGACAAAAGTATTAGTATTTCATCCTTTAAATACTGTCATCTGTACAGCTGTTAAAATATAACCACGGACATAATAACTGTCACTAACTAATATTTATTTAACAACTAATTTTTGGCCACTAACATCTAGTGCTATAACTTGTAGTTGTAGTATAGTTACATGTTTCATATAAGTGTTTTTTCAAGGGGATTATATTTCATGACATCAAAGAATTTAATGTTTTAAAAAAACCACTTTATGGTTGTACTCATGCATACCTCCAGTCCTGTACAAACTACTGAACCACCATTGGCATATTATAATAAATGTAATAATAGCACTCATTTTGAAGTTGGGAGCACCCTGAAAAATTGTCAAAAATGCTATTTAAAATTGACAAATTTTGTCAAGTCACGAAATTTTTTGTCCGGGGCAAAAAATTGTCCTAGCTCTATACTTCCACGTGCATTATAAATATAAACACTAAACCCCAACCCAACCCTAATCTAAACTGTACTGTGTGTGTATATAGTAGCCCAGACAATTTTTGCCAGGACAAATTATTCCATGACAGTCACTCATACCACACCTTCAATTCACACTTGGTCACACCTCCATGACTATGGCTGTTTTTCTGTTTGTTGTAATTGTGATCTTCCAAAATTACTTGTCTAGTATGCTTGATTGTACTTCAAAAATTATTCTATTTAAATTATTTTAGGTGCAAGTATCTTTACTATTGTACCAGTGACACAATATGTATATGTCAATGATACTGTGACATTTGAATGTGCTGCCAGCTATAATGGCCTTTACTTTAAAGCAGGAGGAGTTGTAGTTTCAGGTGTTATGATATCCAGTTTACCAAATGGTGGACAAATGATATCATTTAATCAAGTGGCAACTTATCAACTAAATGGGACTAATGTTACCTGCCATGCAACCAATGGAAATAAGACCAAGGCTGCCTACATTTATGTACAAGGTTTGAATCTTATTTAGTAGAAATAATTATTTTCACATATTCCCATGCAGGTCCACCTGATAGTGTCAGTAATTTAACAGGATATCAGTTAGATTCTTGTTGTATGTTTATCAGTGNGTATCCTCCATTCACACTACCAAGACTAACAGTACAGTATATAATCAGTGTAGGAACTGATCAACAGTACCTTAATGACTCTATCACTAACTACACTTACTGTCCAATGAACCCAACCAATAAACAATATCTGTTTAACATTACAACTACTAATAAAGCTGGGAATGGATCTACTAGTAACACAACTGTTGGATTTCAATCAAGTAAGAAACATAAATATAATTATTTAACTTTATGCATATTGATTTTTATAGGCTCAAATTTCCAGAGCATTTATCAAGAACATTTGACGTACCACTTAAACAATAGTTGGAGTTTACATTACCTTCTATCAGTTAGTTACTCCCACACACCCAAACACCTGTTTTTCATTTATTGTAGGCTCATCAGTTGTGTAGTAGAGTATCACTTGTTAACATAACAGTAACTGGTTGTACTGTTAGTAGTTCCAGTAGTACTTGTTATTCATTAACAAATGTATCCACTAGTAGTAGTTCTTATAATAACATTTCACTTGTTGCCATTATAAATCTTCCATCAAGAGAGATACTGACTACTAATGTTATTTTGTACTATCAAAATGGAGCTATATTTCAAAGCAACACTATTGAAATCAGTAAGTGACATATCATACTAATCTTTAGTGCTTCATTATTATTAAGGTACTCATAATCTTCAATACATAGCAGTGGTTAATATTACATTTAGCAAAGTTTGTCTTCAGTTTGAGTTTGTTAATGGGAGTACAACTGATATTATTTATATTCACATCACTAATTATGAAGAGCCAGTTCATCAACCAGTGTATTACAATATATCTCGTAATGATCAGTTGAACTTTACTCAGTGTATTACTAACATACCAGCTGGTGATAACTTAACACTGTATGCATGTGAATCAATGGAGGACTGTACTACTAATCCTGCTGCTGTATTAACTGGTATTGATATTCCTACTATAATCTCTAGCACTATGCTGACAAGCTACTTAAATTCACATGAAGACCTATTAGGATCTACTTCTAATCCCATCTGCTATAGTTCAGTATTGTTAATGTATACTTCAACAACTACAGTTTCATCTACAGTTAGATCTACCATGACGATAGAGGATTGTAATATAAGGGAAAGTCAAAGTGAAATACCTGTCTCTAGTGGTGAGCAATTAACATTAATAGTATTCTGTGTGATAACATTTACCATTCTTTCATTGATACAGCAGTATTGATTAGTGTATTGAGTGTATTCCTCGTACTATCACTAATGATTAATGTTATTACATTAACTGTGTGTTACTGCAAGAGGAAAGGGAAGAATAATCAAAGTATGTTGATTTTTAAATCTACTATAATAAATTGTATTACAGGTTCACAAGAGCAAGAACTATCATCAGTTAATCCACAGTATGAGAATGTACATCTACCAGTTCCACAATCAGAACTATCAATGAAAGAATGTGCTGCTTATGGTGTAGTGGAAGGTACTAGGTTTTAAGACTTCGTGATAATCAACTATTAAAGTTTTTGTAATTTGAAAGTAAATTTGAGCATTTAAAAATTTTTATGTTCAGTAATGTCATATATACCCTATTCCCAGCCCCCTAATACTATACCCTGTACCAAGAGTATATAGCCCATGGGCTTTTTTCCAAAAAAGGCTCCAAAATCACCCCAAATTTTTTTACATTTTGCGATGCATATTGACGTCCTTATGCTATGTAGAAATTTTGAGCTAATTCCGATTAAAAATTTTGGCCATTTTAAAAAATTAGCCAATTTGCCTCTTGTACCACATAAATTTTTAAGCAACTTGCAAATTCAAAAAAATTGCACTCTTCAAGAAAGCACTTATATGGCATTATAGTAGTTACAATTGTGCACATACCTTACATATGTACACTGGTCCAGTACAAACTATAAGCATGCCACTACTACTAGACTGCCAAAGTAACAATGGTGGGAGAGCATGCATATATATGGCAAATGAAATTAGGAGCACTAGCTGAAAATTGTCAAAAAAATACTATAGTCTGTGGTAATTTATAAAGTTGCATTATACCACACCTTCAATTCACACAGGGTCACACCTCCATGATCATGGCTCCTTTTCTGTTTGTTGCTGTAATTATGGTCTCCCAAATTTACATGTCTTGTAAGTTTTATTGTGATATCATCAAATATTATAATTATTATCAATTTTAGATGCAAGTATCTTCACTATTGTACCAGTGACACAATATGTATATGTCAATGATACTGTGACATTTGAATGTGCTACTAATGTAACTCAACTTGGTATCTTTTTTGTGATTTATCCATCAGTTATGGGTTCAGTATCAAATTCTGCTGGAATGGCATCACTTAATCTAACAGCAACAAGTGAAGTAAATGGTACAAGTGTTACCTGCCATGTAAGCAATGGAACTGCCACTGAACCAGCATATTTGTATGTACAAGGTCAGTATCTTACCTGCATAATTGGGCAATAATGATTCTCAATGTACTATTTTCATTGACAGGTCCACCTGATAGTGTCAGTGATTTAACAGGATATCAGTTAGATTCTTGTTGTATGTTTATCAGTTGGTATCCTCCACTCACACTACCAGGACTAACAGTACAGTATATAATCAGTGTAGGAACTGATCAACAGTACCTTAATGACTCTATCACTAACTACATTTACTGTCCAATGAACCCAACCAATAAACAATATCTGTTTAACATTACAACTAGTAATAAAGCTGGGAGTGGATCTACTAGTAACATAACTGTTGGATTTCAATCAAGTATGAAACATAAATTTTACAATTGATTTATTGATTTTTGATAGATTCAAATTTCGAGAGCATTTATCAAGAACATTTGACATACCACATAAACAATAGTTGGAGTTTACATTACCTTCTATCAGTTAGTTACCCCCACACACACACAAACACCTGTTTTCATTTACTGTAGGCTCATCAGTTGTGTACTGGAGTGTCACTTGTTAATATTACAGTAACTGGTTGTACTCTTAGTAGTTGCAGTAGTACTTGTTATTCATCAACAAATGTATCCACTAGTGGTAGTTTCTATAATAACATTTCTATTGTTGTTATCATAAATCTTCCGTCAAGAGAGATACTAGACACTATTATTATTTTATGCTATCAAAATGGAGCAGTGTTTCAAAGCAACACTGTAACAATCAGTAAGTGACATAATTACTGCTTGTTATTTGTTATTATAAAGGTACTCATGATCTTCAGCACATATCATTGGCTAATACTACGATTAATAAAGTTTGTCTTCAGTTTCAGTTTGTCAATAGTACCACAACTAATAATTTTTATATTCACATCACTAATTATGAAGAGCCAGTTCATCAATTAGTGTACTACAATATATCTCGTAATGATCAGTTGAACTTTACTCATTGTATTACTAACATACCAGCTGGTAATAACTTAACACTGTATGCATGTGAATCAATGGAGGATTGTACTACTAATCCTGCTGCTGTAATAACTGGTATTGTTATTCCTGCTATAGTCTCTAGTACTATGCTGATAAGCTACATAAGTTCTTATGAAGACCCATTAGGATCTACTTCTGATCCCATCTGCTATAGTTCACTAGTGATGCATACTTCAACAACTACAGTTTCATCTACAGTTAGATCTACCATGATGATAGAGGATTGTAATATAACGGAAACTCAAAATGAAGTACCTGTCACTAGTGGTAAGCAATAGGGATATTTGAATTATTTTTACTGTTTCTTCATTAATACAGCAGTATTGATTAGTGTATCAGGTGTATTCCTCATACTATCACTAATGATTAATGTTATTACATTAATTGTGTGTTACTGCAAGAGGAAAGGAAAGGATGATCAAAGTAATGTTAATTTATATAATTTTAATCATACAATAAATTGTATTATAGATTCACAAGAGCAAGAACTATCATCAGTTAATCCACAGTATGAAAATGTAACAGCTATACAGTTGGAACTATCAATGGAAGAGTGTGCTGCTTATGGTGTAGTAGAGGGTAGTAGGTTTTAAGACTTTTTTGTGTGGTAATAAACTGTTATATAAATTTTTAAGGTAAATTTTTGTACTGAACATTTTAAAGTTGCATATAATTTTACACTGACACTGGCAGTCAAAAATAACAATGCAGGTGGACTATGAATGAAGTAGGCATGCCACATGGCCTTATGCAGTATCCTAGTCTCTCGTAGCCAGACCTATCCCCCTTTTTGACATACCAAAAAGGAAGATGGGTCTGTCTACGCGAGACTAATAGCATCAAGAGTACTCTTGGTAGTATTCTATGTGCCCTAGCCTCTCACCCAGACAATTTAAAAACTGTAACATTGTAAGCTAGCTATAATTTTTAGATGTTTTAGAATTTAGTTATTTATACTGTATAGGGCATAATGTTCGCGGGAGGCAAATTTCGCGAAATCTACTAAAATTCCAATTCGTGGATTTTAATTTGAATTCTACTATGTGTGCCATGCGGATACTGTATTAAATTGATATTCGCGGATGTTATTTTCGCAAATTTTCTTTATCCACGAAATCAGCGAAATTTGCGTCCCGCGAACATTATGCCCTATACGGTAGGTAACTGAATTTCTACCCTTTAGCTAGATTTATAATGTTAATGTTTATGTTATAGCTTAAAATTTGGGTGTACTAACATTTCAGCAATATTGAAATAATTGGCCTCGCCCAGCTTTGCGTAGGCGAGGACTAGGTACTCGGTTTGTCTGTCTGTGTTTCATTACCCGAGCCCACGCGTAGGCGTGGAAGCGAGGGTAAAGCAGTCGTCCTGTCTGTGTGTTCGCTTTGACCTCCACTTTTGAGCTGACACTGCTTTCTTGTCTAGTCGTCTAGAGTCTTATAATCGAAACTGGCTCTAGAAAAAGTTATTCTCTGTCTTGGGAATGCTATATTTTTCTTTTCTGTGGATGAAGAAGCTGGCAAAGTCGCCAAACGTAGTCGGCTCTCCTGCAGCTCTTTCATAGTTAGAGCAAGAGAGCAAGAGGGGAAATAAAACAATAAAGCAAAGCCTAATCTTTCATTAATATGAGACGATTTGCTCCAATCATCTTCCTTTTTAAGATATGATAGCCCAAACTTTCATACCTTGTGAGTTTAGACGAGGCTCTCTTCTCCCGAAGTAGCGGCCAGAGTCTTTAAACACCAGGGACTAGATAGCAGTTTGTATGCAACAAATAGAGCCTAACAAATGTATGCTAAACTTTTTAAAAAGTCGAGAAAAACTAAAGCTTTCTTCACCACTTAGGGCCATGTGCCACCATTACTGTGTGTGCGGGTGGAGCA
>NW_003546479.1:123834-128518 GCF_000090795.2 Amphimedon queenslandica | reverse complement strand
AAGTGCTCAAAAATTTAAATTTGTGCAAGCTAGTTTTGTGTTTTGTGCATAGTCTGTATGCATAAAATGGCATTAGAATGGATTTAGTTAAGGAAAATTAACTCACCATGAAAATTAGGCATATACTGTACCCTTGCCTATAAGCCTACACTATTATGCTTGACTAATTTTATAGTAATAGCTATTATGCTTGTAAGGTTAACTATGTAAAGTAGCTCCAATGCTCCATAAAAATTTAGTCATTGTAATAATAATTATGTACATGTGAGGGAGGGACCTGCTTCCTTAGTGTGTAATCTATGTCATAATAATATTCCCCCTACAGTTCCTTGTTATCTCCCAAAAGGGTACATACTGATTGAATAGGAAGAATAGATGGTGCATAGAGAGGTTAAAACAACTTATGATTGTCATACTTAAAACTTATTATTGAGTATGCTAATTTCTTAATCACTTGTACATTTAGTGCTGACACAAATATTTCATGCTATTTAAAACTATTTTGTATACTGGTAATATATTCTAAGTTTTACATCAGAAATGATAGGAATTGATTTAAACTATGGACTAGAATTAATAATTTATCTGGCTCAATGTCTACAAAGGCGTTCAGTATCTATTTTGGGGCCTTTTTGGCCATTAATTCCATGCATTTATTAATTAATGGGTAATTTTATATCATTGCCAAGTGTTTGTTCATGATGTTGTAATACTGTATACTGAAGTAATGCACCTTTCATGTATATGTATAGTTGTTTTGACAATGCTGACTTTCACAATAGCCTTTTGTTTGTGCAACAATGTATGGGAGGAAGTCATAACAGTGTTAGGTAAATCTCCTGCCTCTAAGGCTGGGCTAGTTTTGATTATCCTGGCTTGACCTGTCAGCTAGCAACTTTACTGAAAGCAACAGCAACTATGTTTCCTGAAATAGAATCTATTTCAGGAAACAAAGTTATAGATAAAGAAGTATGATTTTTATGCCTTGCATTTTAAATTTAACTTTATGTAACCTTTGAAGTGGCATTATCTCAGAGTCAGCACTCACCTGAGTCATATGATAGTAACATCCACTCTTGATAGTAAATATGTAGTGTAATAGTACATTATGATGCATTATGCTAATGACATAAGGTGATCTTTTTACTGTTTTTCTTTCTATATTAGTTGTCTTGTCATAACATTCCAGTTCCACATTAGTTAGGGAAAGTACATATAATATAGCACTCTCTCTCTCTTTGAAAATTAAGGTACTATTCAACTTTTTTGAAAGTAACTTTGTGGTTACTTAGATCTTATGGCAACTCTGTTGCCTGAAATAGAACACTGTTCTATTTCAGGCAACAGAGTTGACAGCACATCAAAGTAACCACAAAGTTGCTTCAACAAAGCTGAATAGTGGATGGTGGGCTTTACTCTAGCTATGTTCCCTCATAGTTAACATAATGTTCATAGCTATAATTCATTTTTGGTGTTAGTTGAACACAGACATTGTTATAACAATGGTCATGGAATGTGTGTTATTTAATGCTACAAGTCAGCAAATTCTGTATTAGATTTCTGATTTAATTTATTGTCTAAAGCCCTACATCATTACTAAATTTGATCATTCAATTTTGTTTGTGCTTTGGGACTATTATCTAGTGTGTGAGTCTGGGTTGTGGTTGTCAGTTAGTCTAGTCTATTTTATTTACCTCTGGGTGGGGTTACATTACTTGTGATGCATGAACAGCTCATGTCATGTGCATAGCTCATGTCATGTGCATTGCTCATGCTTTGGTGTGTCATTGTTTGTTCTTCTTAATCTCTTATTTGGAACAAATATGATGTTCCCTTACTATATATATTGTATAACTTTATGTTTCTTTATCCCGTTAAAAAATACAATAGTTCATTTATCCAAATTAGGTCATTTTACTATATCAGTTCTTATCTGTAATAAGGTTGATACAAGATAATGAAGCATGACCTTTTTCCTTACTGTGTGTCTGAAATTTATACTTTGAAGTACATGTATAGTGTATTTCTAATAATAAGCTTTTGACAAAATATGGTATTAGTCAGGGCAGGCCCTGGCTGACTAATGTGGTCTTAAGGGAATGCATACTTGAAGCCACATGGGAAATAAAAATTATGTGAAGCCTGACTCTAATGATAGCACAGCTGCCACAGCAAGAGATCATGAGAAGTGAATAGTAAGATTATGTGCATTTCTTGGCTGAACTCCTGCTTTTATATATACTACCTGTTTGTTTGGTGCCATGCCAATAGTTCTTGTATCAATATGCCAACACTAATTACTCAGAAAGTTGCACAACAATGGTTCTTATTGAAAAATAATGATAGTGATAAGGATTCCAGTCAAAGCTACACCATAGTACCAGTTTTATTATTGTTATTAACATAAGCCACAATATTTTTTGATATTAAACATATAATTAAACATAGACAGTATTATGAACATAGTATGCTAAAATAATAATGAAATACAAAGTGGATAAGCAGGTATTACAAAATCAAGCTTCATTTACATCGGACTCAGTTGTTACAGCTGCTTAATCTTTTTTTGGGGAGGATTTAGCAAGCACCACAATAATAACTAAAACCATTGCAATAACAAGAACAAGAAAGACTGGAACTAAGACTGGAACTATCACTGGCACTGTCACTAGAAATAAAAAGGCAATAGTAATAGAATATGTTAACAGCTTACAGTTTACAGTAGAAGAAAGCGTAGAACTGGGTGAAGGACTTGAAAAGGATACAATAGAAGTAGCATGAGACAACGATCTAGTAATAGTATGTGTGGTGTATGTAGCAATAGTATTATGTGTTGTGGCTGTGTTGATGTTTAACATAATATTTTCAAGTACAACTGCTGGATTGGTACAAATATGCCCTGGTCCATCACATGCAAACAATGACCAGTTACCATTATTACTTGATGAAGTAGGTGGGATTGTACTAGCACACCATTCAAAGATTTTGTTAGGTACCGTCACATTAAATAGTAATAATTCTGATCCTCTCTCAACATGCAAGTGGATGCTTTGAATCTCACGATGATCAATCAAGTGAAACCTAAGACACAATGATGTATCATTCTGTGAGAGGTATTCTATGTCTTGAACATCGTGTGTACCTATAATTAGCTAAAAATCAAATCAATTGTCTTAAAACTCACTTGTCTCTAATGGTTGGCTTATGATTTGTCTTCCAAGATAATTAAAACACAGGATATGATTGTATTTCCTTTTAGCTGGCAAACTATTCGTAGAAATAATTTCATTTTTCGAGATTGTGACATTTCCTGAATTGTTTACACACTGTTCCTCGTTGCAACTTACTATCATTGCATCCTTCAGGGTTTCATTATTAATGGAGCATTCATTTAGATCAAGATGATCCAGCTGCAGAATAAAAACAAGTGAAGAGTACTGAAGACCCACCCCTTCACAGTATTGCCCCACCTTTAAAATATTTGAAATTATTATTAGAAATATTGCATATGGTGCAAAAATTGTACATACTCTCCATATGTTAAGTTTAACTGACTTTTGTGTGAAAAACACATGCCCAGTTTCCTTCATTATTATCACACCTGTATCCCACAGTTAGTGGTATTGTACCTTTGGGTAAATATTATTTAGTGCATAACATACCGTCACATACCATTTAATGTTTTTGAGATATTAGTGGAATTGCTGTAACCTATTTGATTTGCGGCTGTTGCGTTCACAATGACGGTGACACTTGCATTATAGCCAGAATAATTTTTCGCTGTGTAGGAGAACGAATGATAAAGATCACTTGTTATATAATTCAATCCCATGTTGTCCGTGATCCTAAAAGTTAATCCTATGCCCGGGGGTGCAAATATTGGATCCCAAGTTACAAATATGTAGTTAGCAAGCTGACAGACTTTATTATTTCTGGTGCCGTCGGGTAACTCGTATGCGTACATTGGTTCAGGGTTAGTCTGCTCATAAGTCGATCCAATTGCCACACATCTAACTGTTGTTGTGTTTAACTCCTTCGTCACAATAAAAGTAGTGTTTATCTTTCTTCCTCCGCCTGGCAAATCTTCACTGAAAATCGGTGGGTTGCTCACAAAATGCCCCGGCGGTGCGACAAATACAAAAGTCAGTGTGTAGCCATCATTGTAAGTTCCACATTCGAGAGAAACTGCTCCTCCGACAATGACACATGTCTTAGGTTCTGGTGTCACAAAGAAAAATCCTTCCACTGAGGCAAACAGCAATATAATTGATGTCAGAAACCACAAAATCTTGTCCATTATTTTGAATTTTCGATTCATTTGTGGTGAAAAATTTAAGTATCGCGTTACATAAAACGGGTTGCTTTTTGAGGGTGCGTGTCAAAACGTCAGAAGAGACTCGAATGATCTAGCTAGATCATACAGCGCTTTGCACAAAACTTGCACTAGTCTGATCATGTGACTTCATAAAAATAATTAAGTTAAGCCAACGGCTAATCATCACGTGACTATAACTGGTGGTTGCAAGTTTTCTGCAAAAGGCTGTACAGTGCTTTGCAGGTTGCTTGACCCTGCAAACTCGTTAATCACGTGACTCTCACCATACTAGTAATACATGCCACGTGAGTAGAAACTGGGTCAAGCAACCTGCAAAGCACTGTACAGTGCTTTGCAGGTTGCTTGACC
>NW_003546479.1:116738-123438 GCF_000090795.2 Amphimedon queenslandica | reverse complement strand
CTGGCCATAGATATTAGAGTAAATGAAATTTTTTCATTTACTCTATTATCTATGGCCTGGCGCATGGCCTGACGCACCCTGCCCCACCTCTTCGATCGTTGCGCGGGGCCGGGGGCGGCCACTCCTGCTCAACAAAGAGGAGGGGATAGGGTATTTATTTCTGTAATAATAGATATTAGACTATTAAATATTATGTGCTGTAATCTATGGTTGTGACTTATGACCAGATCCGAGTCCTGGCCCTGGTGTTCCTTCCTTTGTTTTAGTGAATTCTAAATGAACTAAATTCTTCTGCTCCTCCAGACCTCCATTCGACTCCTCAGCATCAGCTATGCAGATGACCAGAAAGACTTTTACAGCAATATTTTTTTAATTCTGTTCTTGTTCTGGTGAGCCATTAATAAGTAGATTAGATAGATAAATATTAGTTTCAGGCAGTATCTTTACTATTGTACCAGTGACGCAATATGTATTATGTCAATGATACTGTGACATTTGAATGTGCTACCAACTTGACTGAATATACCCTTGTTATTCTTATTAGAGGAGTACCACCATCTTCACTAAAATCTAAAACATTACCTAATGGGGTAAGGTTGCTATCCTTTAATCTAACGGCAACTAATGCATCAAATGGAACTGATGTTACCTGCCTAGCATTTGGTGATGATGGAAATGCTAATGAAACTGCCTATCTTTATGTTCAAGGTAATGGTCAATATTGTAGATATGTAATATTATACATATTCCCAGGTCCACCTGATAGTCTCAGTAGTTTAACAGGATATCAGTTAGATTCTTGTTGTATGTTTATCAGTTGGTATCCTCCATTCACACTACCAGGACTAACAGTACAATATATAATCAGTGTAGGAACTGATCAACAGTACCTTAATGACTCTATCACTAACTACACTTACTGTCCAATGAACCCAACCAATAAACAATATCTGTTTAACATTACAACTACTAATAAAGCTGGGAATGGATCTACTAGTAACATAACTGTTGGATTTCAATCAAGTAAGAAACATAAATATAATTCTTTAACTTTATGCATATTGATTTTTATAGGCTCAAATTTCCAGAGCATTTATCAAGAACATTATATTTACCACATAAACAATAGTTGGAGTCTACATTGCCTACTATCAGTTAGTTACTCCCACACACATAAACACCTGTTTTTGATTTATTGTAGGCTCATCAGTTGTGTACTGGAGTGTCACTTGTTAACATAACAGTAACTGGTTGTACTGTTAGTAGTTCCAGTAGTACTTGTTATTCATCAACAAATGTATCCACTAGTAGATCTAGTTCTTATAATAACATTTCACTTGTTGCCATTATAAATCTTCCATCAAGAGAGATACTGGACACTAATATCATCTTGTACTATCAAAATGGAGCAGTGTTTGGAAGCACTACTATAAGAATCAGTAAGTGACATATCATACTAATGTTTAGTGCTTTATTATTATTAAGGTACTCATAATTTTCAACACATAGCAGTGGTTAATATTACATATAACAAAGTTTGTCTTCAGTTTGAGTTTGTCAATGGCAGTACAACTGATATTATTTATATTCACATCACTAATTATGAAGAGCCAGTTGATCAACCAGTGTATTACAATATATCTCGTAATGATCAGTTGAACTTTACTCATTGTATTACTAACATACCAGCTGGTAATAACTTAACACTGTATGCATGTGAATCAATAGAGGACTGTATTACTAATCCTGCTGCTGTATTAACTGGTATTGGTATTCCTGCTATAGTCTCTAGCACTATGCTGACAAGCTACATAAGTTCACATAAAGACTCATTAGAATCTACTTTTGATCCCATCAGCTATAGTTCATCATTTCTGTTAATGTATACTTCAACAACTACAGTTTCATCTACAGTTAGATCTACCATGATGATGGAGGATTGTAATATAAGGGAAAGTCAAAATGAGGTACCTGTCACTAGCGGTAAGCAATTAACATTAATAGTATTCTGAGTGATAACATTTACCATTCTTTCATTAATACAGCAGTATTGATTAGTGTATTGAGTGTATTCCTCATACTATCACTAATGATTAATGTTATTACATTAACTGTGTGTTACTGCAACAGGAAAGGAAAGAATGATCAAAGTATGTTAATTTATGTTAAAGATTTACTATGATGAATTGTATTACAGGTTCACAAGAACAAGAACTATCATCAGTTAATCCACAGTATGAGAATGTACATTTACCAGTTCCACAATCAGAACTATCAATGAAAGAATGTGCTGCTTATGGTGTAGTGGAAGGTACTAGGTTTTAAGACTTCATGATAATCAACTATTAGAGTTTATATAATTTTTAAAGTAAATTTTTGCGAAGCATTTTTCAATTTTTACGTTCAGTAATGTCATATATGCCCTACCCCCAGCCCCCTTATATTATACCCTGTACTATAGCCCATGGTTTTTCCCAAAAAATGGCTCCAAAATTATCCCAAATTTTGTATTACATTTTCCGATACATATTGACGTCCCTATGCTGGTAGAAAGTTTGAGCTAATTCCGACTAAAATTTTGGCCATTTTAGAAAATTGGCTGATTTGCAATATCTTGCACCATATTGTTATAATTTTCACAAATCATAATAAAATATACAAATTCCACAAAAATTGCACCTTCAAAAAGCACTTGTATGGTATTATAATAGCTACATTTGTGCTCATACCTACATATGTATACTGGTCCTGTGCAAACATGTAGCTACGTACTAGACTGTTCACTGTTGAAGTAACAATGGTGGGAGAGCATGCATATAGTAAATAAAATTAGAAACACTCTGAAAAATTTCAAAAAAACATTACAGTCTGTGGTG
Source organism: Amphimedon queenslandica (assembly GCF_000090795.2). NCBI lineage: Eukaryota > Metazoa > Porifera > Demospongiae > Haplosclerida > Niphatidae > Amphimedon > Amphimedon queenslandica. The sequence goes on along the minus strand of NW_003546479.1, from coordinate 120,562 downwards.
TTTTATTAAAATTGCATTACACCACACCTTCAACTCACACAGGGTCACACCTCCATGATCATGGCTCCTATTCTGTTTGTTGCTGTAATTATGGTCTCCAAAATTTACATGTCTTGTAAGTTTTATTGTGATATCATCAAATCATTATAAATTTTAGGTGCAAGTATCTTTACTATTGTACCAGTGACACAATATGTATATGTCAATGATACTGTGACATTTGAATGTGCTACTAATGGGACTGGAAGTGGAAGTAATATTTATTTTGTTGTTGGAGGATCAATTCGGCCATCAAAATCAAGTGTAACATTACCTAATGGTGGAATGAGGATATCAATTAGCCTAACACCGTCAAATGAATCAAATGGAACTGATGTTGTTTGTAGAACTTTAAGTGGAAGTGCTACTCAAACTGTGTATCTCTATATTCAAGGTTAGTCGATACTGATCTGTGTTAGTGTATCATATGTATTCCCAGGTCCACCTGATAGTGCCAGTAATTTAACAGGATATCAGTTAGATTCTTGTTGTATGTTTATCAGTTGGTATCCTCCATTCACACTACCAGGACTAACAGTACAGTATATAATCAGTGTAGGAACTGATCAATGGTACCTTAATGACTCTATCACTAACTACACTTACTGTCCAATGAACCTAACCAATAAACAATATCTGTTTAACATTACAACTACTAATAAAGCTGGGAATGGATCCACTAGTAACATAACTATTGGATTTCAATCAAGTAAAAATTATAAATAAATATGATCATTTTTTGTTTCTGAATAGGTTCAAATTTCCAGATCATTTATCAAGAACATTATGCTTACCACTTAAACAATAGTTGGAGTTTACATTACCTACTATCAGTTAGTTACTCCCACACACGAATGAATACCTGTGTTTCATTCATTGTAGGCTCATCAGTTGTGTACTGGAGTGTCAGTTGTTAACATAACAGTAACTGGTTGTACTGTTAGTAGTTTCGGTAGTACTTGTTATTCATCAACAAATGTATCCACTAGTAGTAGTTCTTATAATAACATTTCACTTGTTGTCGTTATAAATCTTCCATCAAAAAAAATACTGAACACTAATATTATTTTATACTATCAAAATGGAGCAGTTTTCCAAAGTAACACTATAGCAATCAGTAAGTGACATATCATACTTAATCTTTAGTATTTTATTATAATTAAGGTACTCATGATCTTCAACACATAGCAGTAGTTAATGCTAAATTTAACATAGTTTGTCTTCAGTTTGAGTTTGTTAATGGTACCACAACTGATATTATTAATATTCACATCACTAATTACGAAGAGTCAGTTCATTCACCAGTGTATTACAATATATCTCGTAATGATCAGTTGAACTTTACTGAGTGTATCACTAACATACCAGCTGGTAATAACTTAACACTGTATGCATGTGAATCAATGGAGGACTGTACTACTAATCCTGCTGCTGTAATAACTGGCATTGTTATTCCTGCTTTAGTCTCTAGTATGCTGACAAGCTACTTAAGCTCACATGAAGACGCATTAGGATCTACTTCTGATCCCGTCTGCTATAGTTCAGTATTTTTAATGTATACTTCAACAACTACAGTTTCATCTACAGTTAGATCTACCATGATGATAGAGAATTGTAATATAAGGGAAAGTCAAAGTGAGGTACCTGTCACTAGTGGTAAGCAATTAACGTTAATAGTATTCTGTGTGATAACATTTACCATTCTTTCATTAATACAGCAGTATTGATTAGTGTATTGGGTGTATTCCTCGTACTATCACTAATGATTAATGTTATTACATTAACTGTGTGTTACTGCAAGAGGAAAGGAAAGAATGATCAAAGTATGTTAATTTATGTTAAAGATTTACTATGATGAATTGTATTACAGGTTCACAAGAGCAAGAACTATCATCAGTTAATCCACAGTATGAGAATGTACATCTACCAGTTCCACAATCAGAACTATCAATGAAAGAATGTGCTGCTTATGGTGTAGTGGAAGGTACTAGGTTTTAAGACTTTGTGATAATCAACTATTAGAGTTTATTTAATTTTTAAAGTAAATTTTTTGCGGAGCATTTTTCAATTTTTAAGTTCAGTAATGTCATATATGCCCTACCCCCAGCCCCCTTATATTATACCCTGTACTATAGCCCATGGTTTTTCCCAAATAATGGCTCCAAAATTATCCCAAATTTTGTATTACATTTTCCGATACATATTGACGTCCCTATGCTGGTAGAAAGTTTGAGCTAATTCTGACTAAAATTTTGGCCATTTTAGAAAATTGGCTGATTTGCAATATCTTGCACCATATTGTTATAATTTTCACAAATCGTAATAAAATATACAAATTTCATAAAGATTGCACCCTTCAAAAAGCACTTGTATAGTATTATAATAGCTACATTTGTGCTCATACCTACATGTGTATACTGGTCCTGTGCAAACATGTAGCTACATACTAGACTGTTGAAGTAACAATGGTGGGAGAGCATGCATATATTAAATAAAATTAGGAACACTCTGAAAATTTTCAAAAAAACATTACAGTCTGTGGTGTTTTATTAAAATTGCATTACACCACACCTTCAACTCACACAGGGTCACACCTCCATGATCATGGTGTAATGGAAGGTACTAGGTTTTAAGACTTTGTCATAATCAACTTTTAGAGTTTATGTAATTTTAAAAGTAAATCTTGTACTGAGCATTTTTCAATTTTTGCATTCAGTAATGTCACATATGCTCTACTCCCAGCCATTAATACTACTCCCTGTACTATAGCCCATAGTTTTTCCAATGGCTCCAAAATCACCCTAATTTATTTACATTTTCCAAAACATATTTACGTCCTTATGCTGTGTAAAAAAAGTTTGAGCTAATTCTGACAAAAAATTGTCCATTTATAAAAAATTGGCCAATTTGCTTATAAATGCACCCTTCAAAAGAGCAGTTATATGAGCATTACAGTAGTTACTATACTATTGTGCGCATACATACATACTAGACTACCAAAGTAACAATGGTGGGAGAGCATGCATATAAATAGCAAGTTAAATTAGGAACACTCTGAAAATTGTCAAAAGAATATGGTCTTTTATTAAAAAATTGAATTATACCACACCTTCAATTCACACAGGGTCACACCTCCATGATCATGGCTCCTATTCTGTTTGTTGCTGTAATTATGATCTCCAAAATTTACATGTCTTGTAAGTTTTATTGTAATATCTAGTGCTGGGCGATAGTATCGATATATGCGATGGTCGCGATAGTAATCTACTATCACTATCGTGATAGTTGAATCAACACTATCACGATTGACACGTGGTACATGTACGCATGCGCATTATCAAACACGTGGTTACTTTAATGAGTTAGTTCAGCTGTAAAAATGGAAGATGTTATCATTAGTAGCAGTACTGCTCCAAAAAGAAACAGAAATATTGCCTTTACCTGGTGCTACTAGTGTTGTATGGAAGTATTTTAGTTTTCCTGCTGTTGATGGTAAAATTTCTGAGTGCTTGAATAATCTCCAAAAGGCTCATGCAGAAATTTCAAGATATTAGAGCCTATTAGCTTAGATATATATGATATACAATCCTTTGGCATGGTGGAACACAAATTTCTTTTGTTATCCAATAATAGCTAGGAAATATTTATGTATACCGGTGGCATCAGTTCCCTCTGAATGTGTATTTATAGTACTGCAGGGAATATAGGTACTAAAAAAAGAGCTTGTCTACATCCAGAAAATGTCCTTCTAGCTGAAAACCTCAAATATTCATCTACCTTTCATC
>NW_003546479.1:111634-116661 GCF_000090795.2 Amphimedon queenslandica | reverse complement strand
TATTTATAGTACTGCAGGGAATATAGGTACTAAAAAAAGAGCTTGTCTACATCCAGAAAATGTCCTTCTAGCTGAAAACCTCAAATATTCATCTACCTTTCATCCTTTTGCCTATTTTGTTACATTAAATAAATATATTAAAATTAATTGTTAATATCGTGATAGTATCACTATCGTTAAAATTTTAAGAACTATCAATCGTGATATGATAGTAGCACTATCGCCCAGCACTAGTAATATCATCAAATATTATTATAAATTTTAGGTGCAAGTATCTTCACTATTGTACCAGTGACACAATATGTATATGTCAATGATACTGTGACTTTTGAATGTGCTGCCAACTTGACTGAAAATAACAATCTTTATTTTCTCTCTAAAGGGGTACAGCCATCTTCACAATCAATTGTAGAATTACCCAATGGTGTAAAATTTGTATCATTTAATCTAACAGCATCAAATAAATCAAATGGAACTGACGCTACCTGCTATACACTGTATAATGGATATTCCACTGAAACTGCTTATCTCTTTGTGCAAGGTTAGTCAATATTGATCTGTGTAGTGTATCATAGCATAGGCATTTGTAGGTCCACCTGATAGTGTCAGTGATTTAACAGGATATCAGTTAGATTCTTGTTGTATGTTTATCAGTTGGTATCCTCCATTCACACTACCAGGACTAACAGTACAGTATATAATCAGTGTAGGAACTGATCAACACTACCTTAATGACTCTATCACTAACTATACTTACTGTCCAATGAACCCAACCAATAAACAATATCTGTTCAACATTACAACTACTAATAAAGCTGGGAATGGATCTACTAGTAATACAACTGTCGGATTTCAATCAAGTAAAAAGCTTCATATTTTGATTTATCATTATTTCTTTATAGGTTCACAAATTTCAATCATTTATCAAGATTTTTATACATATCACATGAACAATTATTGGCACCTTCATTTCCTTTTATTAGTAAGTTAGCCTAACGTACAACACCCACACAAGTTTGTTTACATTTACAGGCTCATCAGTTGTGTACTGGAGTGCCACTTGTTGATATTACATTGTGTACTGTTAATGATTCTTGTTATTCATCAACAAGTATATCCATTAATCATAGTACTTATAATAACATTTTACTTGTTGCTATTATAAATCTTCCGTCAAGAGAGATACTGAATACTAGTATTATCTTGTACTATCAAAATGAAGTAAAGTTTGAAAGCAACACTATAACAATCAGTAAGTGACCAACATAATTATTAATATTTTATTATTATTAAGGTACTTATAATCTTCAGCACATAATGTTGGTTAATTCTACATTTAACGAAGTTTGTCTTCAATTTCTGTTTGTCAGTGGCAGTACAACTGATAGCATTTATATTCACATCACTAATTATGAAGAAGTTCAACCAGTGTATTACAATATATCTCGTAATGATCAGTTGAACTTCACTCAGTGTATTACTAACATACCAGCTGGTAATAACTTAACACTGTATGCATGTGAATCAATGGAGGACTGTACTACTAATCCTGCTGCTGTATTAACTGGTATTAATATTAATAAAGTCCTTATATTCTCTTGTACTATGCTGACAAGCTACATAGCAACTACAGTTTCATCAGTTTCATCTACAGTTAGATCTACCATGACGATGGAGGATTGTAGTATAAGTGAAAGTCAAAATGAAGTACCTGTTACTAGTGGTAAGTAATAAACATATTTTGAATTACTTTTACCATTAATTTTGTTATCAATGCAGCAGTATTGATTAGTGTATTGGGTGTATTCCTCATACTATCACTAATGATTAATGTTATTACATTAACTGTGTGTTACTGCAAGAGGAAAGGTAAGAATGATCAAAGTATGTTAATATAAGATTTACTATGATGAATTGTATTACAGGTTCACAAGAGCAAGAACTATTATCAGTTAATCCACAGTATGAGAATGTACATCTACCAGTTCCACAATCAGAACTATCAATGAAAGAATGTGCTGCTTATGGTATAGTTGAAGCTACTAGATTTTAACAAGAGTAGCTACTCTTGGTTTTAAAAAATCAACTATATAATTTTGAAGTAAATTTGTACGGATTTTAAAAATTATTTGTAATTTTTGTCAACCATAGATTATTAGAGTAAAATACTGAATAGAGTAATGGTCATACTTATGCATGCCCTACCCCCAGGCCCAGCCCCCTGGCCCTGGCCTAGGTGTGGCTAATTTTAAGAAAAATGGCAGTGATCAATGTTTGAAGCAAGTTCATGAAGTTGTAAAGTGATTTTCAGTTCTGCTAAATTTATGGTTGCAGTAAATTACTTTTTAAAAATTTATTTGATTGAGTGTTGTTGCAGTGTTGTAGTTAACTGAATTTCAAGCCTATGTTTAATAGTTTATTTTAAAAGCCAATGTGATAGTACGTAATGTAATTATAGTATGTATCAGCATTTTTGAAATGATTTGGTAAAGTACCGTGTTATTGCTTGGGAGTTGTTTGTGTATTGAGTGTACATGCAAAATTGTACCAAAAATTTATGTAATTTTTGCCAGCTGTGGCCATTTTATATTTTTTTGAACATATTATTATGCTGTGTAAAATAGCTTTGGACTCACTTACTAGATGTTTATGCTAATTGCTAATGCAATTGTACTGGGTAGGAATTATGTGCGTTGATAAAACAACATTTTAAAATTTAATTATTTTTGTCATTATTAGTTTAATAGTAAACAGGAAGGTCATCGTACAGTTTATTGTTTTTATGTAATAGGGATGTAGGTTATGTTGTATTACATATACATAAGTGGCGTGATGTTGCTGTGGCGTGTTTGTGTAACTCAGTGACAGTCTGACGGACTATTATTGTATATCTTATGATATATATAGAAAGCATTACCGTGTTTATTGTTTACTTTACATTACCGTTATGTTTGGCAAAAGGTACTCGACAGTAACTGGTACACACACTTACATGTACATGCACTTATTATCCTGTCACACGCACATACTCATGCCCTTAATCATAAATAAGTAGGTCATGACTAAATTGCATGACTAAGTTGTGCTTACATATGGTTAAATTATGCAGTCGCTCCATTTGATATGATTGATATAGCTAAAAATAGTTATTATAGTAAACTAAGGGACTGATTTATTTCCTCTTTCCCATAGTGAGTATGTTATTTATGTCATGAGAATATTCCCAGTATGACCCCTTGTTATCTCCCAATAGGGTACACACTCAATCAATGGGACAATAGATTGTACATAGAAAGGTTAAACAGCCTATTATATTCATCATTCTCATAACTCTATTGATTATGTGACCCATAGATTTACCCAGAAATGTTCTAGGCAAATTTGGTTTTGATTAGAATTGATTAGAACTGGCCACATAGCTTAATTCTTAAAATGTTAATATGAAAGAAACAATTGGGAATTGGGAATTGGGTGCATACATAAATCAAATATCAGGGGCATTTTATTTTATGAATATACATAGCCAAGAATTTTAATTTGAATTGTAACTGATATCAGTCAGGATCAGCCTGATACATTCCTGTATCATGGATTTTGGGCAGCCTGCAAAGCAATGAGTCTAGTATGATACAATCATGATGATAATCCATGATACAACCATGCTGGAGTTTGTACGACCCTGATTCAGCCAGAGCAACAGACATGATTCAACATTGATACCAGTCAGGGCTGTATCAACAGGCTTGAATCAATGATTTTAGGTAGTGGCCTGTATCAGAGATGCTAATTCTTGGCTGTATATTCTAGGCTTGTATGATTTATATCTTTTTTGTACAAGTCCATGTATCCAGAACTTGTGTAGGTGTGACATGGTGTGTACTAGATTAGTCTAGTTTAGTCTAGTGGTTAATAGTAACCACCCAATGTTTTGATTGGCAAGAAATGCTATTTTGTCAATAGGCTTGTATGATGATTGATTTATATGGATTTTATACTATCCCTGGCCCAGTTGTGACTATTAAGGATTCTCTGTGGTTGCCATACAACTGTGTAGCTGAGTCTATTGTTGATACAGCTGTTGGGGCTATATAGATAAGGATAGATCTAGCTTTAGCTGTAATCTTATGTTCAAATTAGTTATAGCATGACATCATTTTTCTCTGAGTCAGTACTTGGCTACTCGCCTATCGTATTTGCCAATCATATAGTAAATACATAGTAATAGTAGATTTTGATGAGTGATTTGCGACATGTTAATAACATAAGGTGATCTTTTACTGTTTTTCTTTCTGTGTCAGTTGTCTTTTTACATTAAGGTATAAAAACAAGGGAAAGTACTTACTTTTATGCTATAGTATATAGCATAAAAGCACCCTTACCTTTGTGTGCATGACTCAGATATGTTCCCTTTGAGTTAATACAATGAATCTGTTCATAGCTTGTCGTTAATGGTTGGAACACAGAGACATTGTTATGAACAATTGTCATCGAATGTGTGTCAAGAGTTTGCATTGTGAGTAATTAGTTGTTCTTAATTTGGCACACCAGCACTACTAAGCATGGTGCATTAATGATTAATGGTTTTAATAATGATGATTTTGCTTACAAAATAAAACTAAAGTGCTATTTGGTATGTTATGTGTAATTGTAAAGCCCAAACCCTTAATTATTACTTTAAATTAAACCGTTTATTTTAAATATAGGGATTTGGACTATTATCTTAATCAATGGATTATAGCTGTGTGACTGCAGCTACCTACCTTCATGTGGGGTTAATATCTAACACCTCTATTATTGCAAGCTCAGCAAGTTGCTTATCAGACTATCAGTTTATTCAGTTATCAGTAGCATGACTTACAGGAAACTGATAGTAATGTTATAGCTAATATATCTTGTATTATAATAAGTATATTTTAATGTGAATAATGATTAAAAGCTACATGGGATCAAAATTGTTAATGATTTTCTCCTGTAATATTCTTTTCTTTTCTATGCATGTAATCATCATGTACTGCACATACTGCACA
>NW_003546479.1:104100-111367 GCF_000090795.2 Amphimedon queenslandica | reverse complement strand
AATAAGTATTATAATTACAAAAACAAGGATGATGAATGCAGTTACAGCCACTGACACTGGCACTATCACTATCACTAGAAATTAAAGAGTAATAGTAAGAGAATAATTTATAAAGAGCTTACAGTTTACAGTAGAAGAAGGAAGTGTAGCTGTTTCTGTAGAACTGGGCGAAGGGCTTGAAAAAGATGTAATAGAAGTAGAATATAAAGAATGAGACAAAAATGTAATAGTAGTAGTAGAAGTAGTCATAGTCATAGTAGCATATGTGGTGTATGTAGTGGTGTCTGTACTAACAATATTATGTGTTGTGGCTGTGTTTATGGTTTCAGTAATATTTAAAACAATATTTTCAAGTATGAATGCTGAGTTGTTGTTATAATACTCTGGTCCATCATAAGCATACAATGACCAGTTTCCATTATTATTTGATGAAGTAGGTGGGATTGTACTAGCACACCATTCAAATCTAGTTTTGTTTTGAAGGTCAGGCAGTGTTACATAATATTGTATACTAATCTCATCTCTCGTTAAATTCAAGAGGAACTCTTGAGATTGAGCATGATGAATTAAATGGAAGCGAAGGCACAATGACGTATCATTTGGTGATATGTTCTCGATGTTTTGGATATCATGAGTGCCTATTGCAATAGATATTACTGTAGTTTTTACAACTGAGCAGCTTACTTGTTTGAACTGGCTGGCTAATAATATTTGTTCCCAAGTAATTGAAACACAATGTACTATTGTATTTCTCTCTTGCTGGCAAAAGGTTTGTTGAATTAATTTCATTGTTATGTTCATCATAATGAACACTTGTTGAATTGATGCAACTGTCACTGCTACTCAGGCAATTCATTACTGAAGCACCTTTTAAGGTTTCATTATCAATGATACACTGATCTGGATGAAGATGATGTAGCTAGATAATGAATAGGACAAAAAGTATAAATTTTAAAACTTAAGCACACCCACTTTTGAATCTCATTAAAACCAGACATCTATCCGCCCAAAAAAACTAACCTCAACTTTGAATAAAAGCAACCATTTAGTTCCTACTCGAGAGGAATTGTCCTTGTCATAACTTAAATCTAATCTTACCGTACCTATTTGTATAATTAAATTAAGGAATTCACAAAGTTGACATACCATTCAACTTGTATGGTAAGGTAGTTATGCTGCTATTATCCGTTTGGTTTGCAGCCGGTGCAGTCCCAATTACAGTTATGCTTACATAGTAATTGATTTCGGAGGTTTCATTTAAAAAAAATGAATAACTTGAGTTATTTATCACAGTTTGTAACCCTCTGTTGTCACTAATACTGTAAGTTATGTTTATGCCTTTGGGTGCAAAAATCTTGTCCCAACTTACAAATACAAAATGGTCAAGTTGACAAACCTTTATATTACTAAGACCGTTTGGTAGAGTGTATGTAGTAATAGTTGCTGCACTGTGATAACTTGTTCCAGCTGCCGAACAAGTGACATTTGTCGTGTCCAGTTCTTTTGTGACCAGAAAAGTTGTTGAAATCAATGTCACTCCACCAGGCAATTCTTCAGTTTTACTTTGAGGGTTCAGCTCATTTCCTGAAGGTGTGTTGTAAGTAAAAATAAGTAAGTAACTACTGTTAGTAGAGCATCGAAGAGTAAGTAGCTTGTCAACGAAAGCAATAATTGTTGATTCTGGTTTTAGAAGGAATATTCCTTCTATTGAGATGGCAACTGACAACAGCAAGTTTAGACGTATTAGAGAAATCATCTAGATAGGTTTCCATAAGCAGGTTACTTGTTTCAGTTTAACTCTCTCAACCAATCTTAGACTATAACTAAAATAATTATTGGCAAAATTTATAGCGAGCTAGATAGTCTTGCGGGGAAGGCTCGGGGGGAAGCATACTGTACTAGGGGAAGTTGCGGGGTCAACCAACGGAGACAGATGGTGGGTGCATGTAGGCTCTAAGTATTAAACTATCAAAAAATTGGACACTACCCATTTTCCGACATTTGTTTTAGGCCCTGAAAACATAGTGTTTATACTGAAAACAATACTTTGCCATCTTGTTAAACTGCGAAATAATTATTATAGTTGCACTTGCACTTTATGCATGACATGATGACAAAAATTGCACTTGCACTTTATTTACATGACAAAAATTGTAGCTAGTAGCTCTAGTAAGAGCGCATCAAAAGTTAATCAGCTCAAAGCAGTGTCCAAAAACACGTGTATTTGGCCAAATTCATCAATGCTCGTACATTTATTTCTAAACGGCAGCCATACTGCACTTGCTCCACTTGGATCGATATCTTCTTGAAATTTCTTGCCTCCTCGTATGAGGAGAGTACCACCGTGGAGGAAATTTAGAATAAAGTTAGAGATATCACGTGCACATTATGATTTGAGGGAGGGGCTGGTAAACTTTTGCGCTGAAGCCGGGTCCAGTTAATCTCGCTAAAATTGAATGTGGCCCCCCGCTAGACTAGGGTCCACCTCTTTTTATAACTATAGTATAGGATAGGAGTGATGGAGTCTCAAATTTTATTCTTTGCTTCTGTTCTTGGACTTGGTAATTGATAAAAATTAATTTACTTCTAATTGTTTTGTTAGTTTCAGGCAGTATCTTCACTATTGAACCAGAGACACAATATGTATATGTCAATGATACTGTGACATTTGAATGTGCTACTAACTTGACTGGAAATAATATTTATTTCCTCTCTAAAGGAGTTCAGCCATCTTCACAATCTATTGTAGCATTACCTAATGGGGGAATGATGATATCATTTAATCTAACAGCATCAAATGAATCAAATGGAACTGATGCTACTTGCTATACACTGTTTAATGGACATTCCACTGAAACTGCTTATGTTTATGTTCAAGGTTAGTCAATATTGATCTGTGTAGTGTATCATAGCATAGGTTTTTGTAGGTCCACCTGATAGTGTCAGTAATTTAACAGGATATCAGTTAGATTCTTGTTGTATGTTTATCAGTTGGCATCCTCCATTCACACTACCAGGACTAACAGTACAGTATATAATCAGTGTAGGAACTGATCAACAGTACCTTAATGACTCTATCACTAACTACACTTACTGTCCAATGAACCCAACCAATGAACAATATCTGTTTAACATTACAACTACTAATAAAGTTGGGAATGGATCTACTAGTAATACAACTGTTGGATTTCAATCAAGTAAAAAGCATCATAATTTGATTTATTATTTCTTCATAGATTCACAGATTTCAATCATTCATCAAGATTCTTATACATATCGTGTGAACAATTATTGGTACCTTCGTTTCCTTTTATCAGTAAGTTAGCTTAACATACAATACCCACACAAGTTTGTTTACATTTACAGGCTCATCAGTTGTGTACTGGAGTGCCACTTACTAATATTACATTATGTACTGTTAATAATAATTCTTGTTATTCATCAACAAATATAACCATTAATCATAGTGCTTACAATAACATTTCACTTGTTGCTATTATAAATCTTCCATTGAGAGAGATACTGAATACTAATGTTATTATATTCTATCAAAATGGAGTAGAGTTTGAAAGCAACACTATAACAATCAGTTAGTTCATGTACCAAGGTGTTGTAATTATTCATTTTTCTTATTAAAGGTACTTATCATCTAAAACAGTTAAACTTGATTAATACTACTAATAGCAGAGTATGTCTTCAATTTCAGTTTGTTAATGGCAGTACAACTAATATTATTTATATTCACATCACTAATTATGAAGAGCCAGTTCAACCAGTGTATTACAATATATCTCGTAATGATCAGTTGAACTTTATTCAGTGTATTACTAACATACCAGCTGGTAATAACTTAACACTGTATGCATGTGAATCAATGGAGGACTGTACTACTAATCCTGCTGCTGTAATAACTGGTATTAATATCTCATCTATTTCTTCAACAAGTAAAATGTTTTTTAATAATGATTTAATTGTTTTTGTATAGTTATTTCTGTAGTAACACCTGTATCAACTTCACCTGCTTATGGACAAATTTTTATAATTTCTGGAATACTTATTGTAGTGATAATTTTAATTGGTATGTACAATAGCTATAGTAAAATTACTCATATTAATGATTTATTGAATTTATAGTTGTTCCTATAATTGTCATCTCGGTAATAGTTGTCTATAGGAGGAGGAGGCATAAAGAACCAGTAGTCAATAGCTACCCTTCTGTTGAGCCAAATGTGGTAAGTCCCAAACTGCAATATACAAATTAATCATTATTATTAATTTTAGGTTCCGCTAAACTACATTGACATTGAAGTTGATCCTAATGCCCCAGCTGTTCCACCACCATTTGATTCAAACCCAGCCTCTTACTCAGAAATAAAACTTGAGGTGTACAATAAAGTGTCACATGATGTTAGACAGGCTGATCTCTCAACACATGGGAATGTTGAGACCAATGGGATGTACTCCAGACTTAACTCAGAAGGAGGAGGTGCTCCTGTTTATGACAAATGTCAGCGCAATGATACAATACGAAAGCCTGGGCAACTAGGAGATACTGACAACTATTCCAAATTAAATGTGGGACAACAGGCCTCATCTTTTAATGGAACTTCTATTCCTTGTCAATATTCTGTAGTTACAATGGAAAGCAGTGATGCTCCTCTTATTCAAAAAGGTATAATTACACATTTGCCATTAGTTGCAAATTTGTTTTACTATATAGATTTAACACATAAAGACCTGTCTATTTATGTCATTCCTTATCTCACTGAAAAGTGGCGTGAAGTGGGACTGGCATTAGCACTGACTCCTCCCCAGCTTGACGATATAGAGGAGAACAATCAAGGAATAAGTGATGTGTTTCAATTGTGGGAGGACCTTGCTACACGTCCATTCACATGGGAGACTTTATTGAATGCACTCAGATCCCCCATCATTAATGAAGCCAGACTTGCGAATGAGCTTTTAAAATTGTGATAGCCTCTAAAATAAATTAACCTCTTAATTTTTAAATTATAAATTTTGCTGTGTGTAAAGAATCAGTTTATTCTTGTTAGTTTTAATTTTCATATTAACTGATAATCAGTTTCCTATTATCACGTTTTCACTTTCATGTTTCACTGAAAGAGATGCACCTGCTCTAGCACAAACATTTTGCAATGTGCATACACATGTATTACTTATTTATGTTTAATGAATAAGGACTTTGTACTTTTAGAATTATGTTTTTAAGCTACCAAGGTTAGCTCAATTATAGTTATGCTTGATATTGTGTAATAATTCTCACATGATTAACTTGCCCTATTCTCTCTCCTCAATTTCAGAGCGGTATAAATTCAAGCTTTGTTTTGGCTATTCTGCACATAAAATATAAGTGAACTGTTATTGATGTGATAGTACAATTTCTTGTGAAATAAAGGAAGGTATGTATTAAGGTTATTGCATCATTATTGTTATTTCATTTTAAGGGAATTATCAGATCACTGAATCATCGTCTCGGCATTTCTCAATGAATTATTAAGCAATACAGTATTGCATGTCATGATTTAGTCAGCAGGTATCGTTTTATCTGGGTTGTGGGGAATTTTCCCAATTTTCTTTTTGGTTACTTGTGTCTGCAGGTGTACCTACATATTAAGCTCTTGTTAATTATTGATCTCGCCCAGCTTTGTGTAAATGAGGGCTAGTTTTAACTTGTTTTATTCATACTATTGATGTAGAATTTTCTCATACTATTGATGTAAATTTTTCTCAGAACATGATGAATATGACTACCGGTATGTACAACTATGTTGACATAATAATTTAAATTCCCTGTACTATTTACTAAGGATAATTATAAGAATCAGCTTTGTACTACACTAATGTTAAACATGCCCATAAACAAACAATATAGCACTGAGGAAACATTTTAACCAGAATAAGACATGTATGTATATGCCATATAAAGAGATTAGGATGGAAGTTAGATTCAAAACAGGTAGCATTTACTTTTGTTGTTTGTCTTATTATGCTCCACCTGTTTCACTGTGTGTTCTTCCCATCTACTGTTGATTGTATAAATCACTCCCATCATTGTCTTGTCTGCTTTTCTAATTGATGCATTATCCAAAGTACTAGAAAATATATTCAAACTCTTGTTATTGTCTAGATATCAACTTACATAATCATCTATGCATTACAGATAGTATTACATTATTGAGTCACAGTGAGTGAATATCACCATACCTAATGTAATTTGATATGTGGGTGGTTAGCTAGTTGGGTGGCATTGCATTTTTATCTAAAGTAAACACCCTCTTTAGTTTATTTGCCTCACCAATATACCTTATTTTGTCTGTCCTTTTGTAGGCAGATACTAATTTATAAGCAGCGTAATAAATTTGTTAAGATTTTGCTAAGTATTTAAAGTCACAATTACATAGACACAACCTGCAAGGATCAGTGCAATAACATGTGTATGTGTTTAGCTCATTCACATTCAATGTTTCATTATAAGCTTACTGTAATGACTATAGTGAAAAGTATGTTTGTGAAAACAAGTTGTTGATCAGTTGAAAAGCATGAGAGAGATATTTGTATTCTCAAAGGACAACTAGCCGACACAAAATTTGTCGATAATCATGTGTATAATGTCCGTATAACAAATTGCTTTGTTATCTGCACTGTATAATAATTCCGCTTTATTTTGGCATTTTATTAGCTGAATTTAAAAATTAGATTAATAATCTATGGCAATAATATTTTTCTAAAGATACTGAAGTTGTACAACGTTAATGATAGCATGAGGGTATATATATATGTATCTGTCTATCAGGATATGTAATATAATATGATTGGATTCAAAATACTGTATTTTTAATTTTTGTTGCTGATCAACTTGAATTTCTAGATAACGTATTAAAAAACTTTCTTGTATTACTTTAGCCAAATGAAGTTAATTTATTAATACTTTACCATGTTATGAAATAGTGGGTTTCACTGTTTACAGTATTTTGTTAAGGGAATAGCCATGGGGCAATACCTATGCTGTTCTGTTGTACAGTAGTAAATCTAGTAGTAGTAAATGAATATAATAAAAGCTTTGGTGTAGTTTTATGGATAGTTTTCTTGAAGACATTTTTAACGGAATACCCTGCACTATAGCCCAGAGTCTTTAGCCTGATTTTTGAGTAAATTTAAAAATTTATAAAAAAAATTCAAATTTGATTGGAATAAGCTCAAATTTGAAATGCAACAAATTACATGCATATGTATTAAAAAATACAAA
>NW_003546479.1:99750-103647 GCF_000090795.2 Amphimedon queenslandica | reverse complement strand
AAACTATTAAAAAATCAGTTTTGATCGGAATCATATCAAACTTAAATGCTACATAAATATAGATCTATGTACATGTATCAGTTAAAATGCAGAATTCTTTCCGAGCCATTTTTGAAAAAAATTTTCAGTAACTTTAAAATTCATAAAAATCCAGTTTTCATTAAATTAGCCCAAACTTGAAATACAACATAAAAACATGTATATGTATCAGAAAAATTACAAAAATGTAGAATTTTCTCCAGCCATTTTTGACAAAATTTGGCCAATGACCCTGTACTATAGTACAGAGACTTTGTCATCTTTTTGTTAGATTTATCAATGTTCTATGCCTTATATGTGTATATTGCTTAATTAATTGGCATGCTGACTGATATTGATATTACTCTTATAATCACAATTCTGGGAAAGTTATGGTAATGTTTTTATAGCACCTTATAAATTACTATTATAATCTTGTGACTTAGGTGGGCTGACAAAGCTGTGATAACTATAGCATCAGTACTGTATACCAGTATATTTGTTACTAAAAATTACTGATATTAAAACCAACGTAACATTGATGAATAAAAACACTCAAAGAAATTTATTTAAAGTGTGTGCTCTAGTTGATTTGCTAAGCTAAATTCATTGACAATTGAAGATCTGAGTACGTTCAATAAAGTCTTCCATGTAAATGGACGTGTAGCGAGATCCTCCCACAATTGAAACACATCGCTTATTCCTTGACTGTTCTCCTCTATATCGTCAAGCTGG
Organism: Amphimedon queenslandica; assembly: GCF_000090795.2. Taxonomy (NCBI): domain Eukaryota; kingdom Metazoa; phylum Porifera; class Demospongiae; order Haplosclerida; family Niphatidae; genus Amphimedon; species Amphimedon queenslandica. The sequence continues at coordinate 102,894 of NW_003546479.1, read as the reverse complement.
GGAGGAGTCAGTGCTAATGCCAGTCCCACTTCACGCCACTTTTCAGTGAGATAAGGAATGACATAAATAGACAGGTCTTTATGTGTTAAATCTGTATGGTAATGTATTCATGATTTTGTTATCTTTAAAAATGTTACCTTTTTCAACAAGAGGGATTTCAGTGCTTGTTTGACTGGGCATGCTCTCTGTAACTTGTAGCTCTGTAATGAATTTTTAATAGTATAGAGCTAATTAGTATAATCAGTTAAAAATCACCTGAAATAGGATCATTAATTCCAGTCATACTCTCATCTACAGACACCAATGAGTACTGCCCTAATACATGTATTTGGCTCTCAGTGGCTTGCTTTACATTGACTGCAGAATACTGTGCTTGAGTTGCTATTGGCCTTGCTGGTTTTATGTTGTCGTTACCATTATGCTGGGATTTATCATATACACCTTCAGTGAATTGGTTCATTCTAGAGTAGACTCCAGTGTTATCATCTTGAACTTGCAGCTTATGACTGAAATCATGATGTAATTTATTGTATATTTCATCGTCTGGCCTTATTTCAGTATATACCGTTCTAACAGGGTCAAATGGTGGCGGGACAGGTGGAGCATTGGGGTCTGGCTCTATGTCAATATATTTTAACCCAGCTAAATTTTGAACCATCTATAATAATTATGATAAATGAATAACAGTACATTAAATGCATAATAGCCATTTTATTTGTACAGTATAAAATTTGTGATTCTACAATAATGAAATGGTCAAGCTAACAAAACATAAATACAATATACCTCTGTCTCAGCTATCTGTTCATTTTCAATGATGTGAACTAGTGGAAAATACAATAAAATTAGAAATCAACAAGACCATATTATTACCTCCATTGTATGGTGTTTGATCCAGCTCATTAGATACATATGCATGACTGTTATTCACATCATTCAATTTAGTTAGGTTCCTCTTTCTTTTTATTAAAATCAATGTTACTATGGTGCCTATTAAAAGTGATAGCAAAATTAGGTCTTTAATATTTTTCACATTTTCTACACATGCACTACAATGATAGACTAATCTAATGTTATTGTCATATGTAATGCTTACAACTGGCTATGATCACAAATAGCATTAATACAAACAGAGCGACAATCCCAATAATAACATTAGTGTAGTCTGTGTGTTCACTTTGAACGGAAGACGATGGCAAATTTGAACTTTCAGCATTAATAAAAGCTATAAAAAAAATAGATTTAAATATTAAGCAGAATAGGCCCATACTTGTACTATCACTAATCAAACTGTATTCATTTGTTGTAAGCAAGTTCAATGGAAACACAGAAGTGGAGCTATATGGTCTATCTATACTGCTACTACTCTCATTCATAGTGATAATGATATCAGTTATTACAACTGCTGGTTTGAGAGTGCAAAATGGCTCACAAGCTTCATTATAAGCATACAGTGTCCAGTTACCAGCTGGTAATGTAACACAGTCAGTATAACTGAGACTGTCATTGGAACTATTATAATTGCGAGATTCCCCATTAGTTGCAGTAAACTGAAACCTAGTGCTATTGGCAGTACTGCCATTAATATATTGAAGCTCAAAGCACACTTTGTCAATAATGATTGATTCTATTGTTATGTTTTGAATATTATGTGTACCTACATGTAAACAGTGATAATAAACTATCATGTAAGATAACAATTATGTGACTTACTTATTTTAGTTTCATTTTTAATTTCAAATATCTGTCCATTATTATTATACTCTAAAATGACTTGAATATTAAAAGACATACAAGGCGGGAGTTCAATTGTTACAGTAAGAGTTAAATCATTGATTACAATATTCTCTGTAGAGTAACAGTCAGTGCTATTGTCCACATTGCAACTGGTTACATTATTAATAACAGGTTTACTACACTAATAAATCATTTAATCACTTATGCTTCAATGTTAACTTTTACTAACTGATAATTGATAATTTAAGGTCCAATTATTATCTGTTCTATATGTATTGCTGTGATTATATGTAACTACTACTTGTGCATCTGTAGTAAGAAAGTAAATTAAAGTGTATGTATCACTATTTAACCTGATTGAAATCCAACAGTTATATTACTAGTAGATCCATTCCCAGCTTTATTAGTAGTTGTAATGTTAAACAGATATTGTTTATTGGTTGGGTTCATTGGACAGTAAGTGTAGTTAGTGATATAGTCATTAAGGTACTGTTGATCAGTTCCTACACTGATTATATACTGTACTGTTAGTCCTGGTAGTGTGAATGGAGGATACCAACCGATAAACATACAACAAGAATCTAACTGATATCCTGTTAAACTACTGACACTATCAGGTGGACCTGGGAATAATTCACAATGAAACAATTGTTACAACTATTGTTATAATATATACCTTCAATATAAATGTAAGCTGTTTGAGTGGTATTTATCATGATTCCCATACGAGCAGCACATACAATGTTAGTACCATTTATTTCCCTAGTAGCAGTAAATGTTGTCCTCTTTCCTCCATTAGGTAAATCAGTTTCAGTTGGCATTACATCAGTTCCATAAAAGAATGAGAGGGTATATCCAGTCAAGTTAGTAGCACATTCAAATGTCGCAGTATCATTGACATATACATATTGTGTCACTGGTACAATACTGAATATACCTATAAAAATCATTGAAGTAGTCTCGTCTAATCTTTTCTGTACTTACTTTCAACTATCTGCATCAAAGAGAAGCACAATGCAAGATACAGCTTCACTTCCATAGCCAGCGTACATCACGTGATGCTTTGGTATTGGTACTTGGTAGATTCATAGATATTACACCCACAGGGATTGGAAACCGCCCACGCATTCTATAAATAGGCGCGAGCTATCCTTGTTTGTGCGCTTGGCTCTCTTATCTATGTAAACACAGGCGCAATAGTTCTTGCTCTTGTATAAATTTGTGGCCCATTGTGGGACTGTTTCTTCAACAATAGACCAAAAGGGCACAAGGTAGAGTTATTATTAGCTACTTACGTAGCAAATCTATAATAATAAGGGTCTTTTATACGGAAATGTATTATAACTGATACTGCCAGTAGCGCTTGTTACTTTGTGGGACTCCATCTGATCATAAAAAGCTAGTCTG
>NW_003546479.1:87622-92256 GCF_000090795.2 Amphimedon queenslandica | reverse complement strand
CTATAACTATAATATATCTGTAGCTGGAGTCAATAGTGTTGGAGAGGGTAATAGTTCAACTATTACTACATCTTCAGTCTTTAACACTTTAAGTAATTTTTTATGCTATTATGCATTATACTATATTATACATTATTTTACAGATGATATCTTCTCAGAATTGAGGGCTACTGATCATCATTTAATTCGAGACAAAAAGCAGTGGAAAATTAGTGTACCCTTATTTGGTTATGAACAGCAACACAAAAAAATTTTGGTATGTGTATTTTTATATTATGGAAATTATATTAATTTTAATAGAATGATGTTAGTTGCAATGCATTTTTTGCCTTTCATTTGGAGCATACTTCTACAAAGATTATATACCTATTGAACAAGACACGTGTTAATGATGGTATATTAGAAAATGGTCCTATTGAAATACCAGAGAAGGCATTCTATTATATTAATGTGTCACTTTATGCATTTCAAAGGCTTATATATACTTCAAGTGTAACCTCTATGCTCAGTAAGTTATCAACCTTTGTTTTATTAGTCTTGATTTATGCACAGGTACATTTGACTTACAAGGCATCAGAAACCAGCCCCATAGTAATGGTAGTGTTAGTTTGTATACTGACTATGTAGACGGTGCCATTACTAGTGAATGTGGAGTTCAAATTATTTGCTTGAACACTAATTTGCACTCAAATTATACTTTTACTTATGAAAAGCTATTATCTAAAGATGATGGGATAGCAAATTCTACTTGTTTTCTGCAAGGCTATGATATTGATAATTTCACTAATTCTTGGAAAGGACCTGCAGTTAATGTCACAATTATCTTCAAATCATTTGAGGAAGTTGAAAGTAAATTATGAATAATGTGTAGGTGTTTACTTTATTTATAGATGACAAAGTACCTAACTCGTCCACACATAACACAGTGAGGCTAAAGAATAGTGATGTTGGAATTTTTGTGGTTATTGTGGTATCTACAATCACTATTTTGGCTTCTTTGCATTAAATAATACTAGTAATACTATAAAAATAGATGATTTGTTTTATTATGAGTTTTCAAAAGATAGAAAAGGATGTTTAAATAAAGCTTTTAATTTATTATGATTATTTAGATCATTATTGTTTTTATGAAAATTGTTATCTTTCACACTTTGTATAATAATAATGCCAAAAATTTAAGCACCATTTATAGTATTTGCAAAGTCGGGCTGCAAGTGGGAATGCTGAGAGTGGTAACATGGATTACAAACAGATAATGTGATCACATTGGGCAGACAAGGCTTTTTGGATATGATTACTAGTAGAAATTTCCCCACCTGCATGGTTCAACAATTTCAGCCTGTATTCTGCAGTAATCTTCAATGACTGCAGTAAGACACACACACACAATTGGCTGTTGAATTCATAGTCCTTATCTGTGTCTATTCAATTGTCATGAGATTACATGTTTATATATATGAATACAATATAAGAGTGAAGGAGAAATGCTTCCTTTTGCTGGTGTATTTCTTTTCTACCTTGTTGCTCCTTCTATTTCACAGCCAAATTTGATCTTAAGTCCATCAGTAGTAACTGTCTTTGTTGGAGATGATGTGACCTTTTTGTGTATGAAAAGTGATCCTTCATTGGAAATAGCTTGGAATCCAGTATCAAATGTTTTTTTGGCTGATAACAAAAATATTTCTACACTAATTACTGGTGTGCCTGATAGTTCATTTAATAATACTGAAATCTACTGTGTTGGTAGATATCCATCAGAGCTAAGTATGCTTTACTTCAGTAATAAAGGAAAAATTCTCATACAAGGTGATTAAATCAATTATACGTTATTCTTTTTTATAGCCTCCATACTATTTTAGATATTCTTTCAGAAATTGATGTTAATATTTCCAGGATAGATGATTGCACAGTTCAACTCAGTTGGGTTCCTCCCTTTACTCTTCCAGGTGTTCCAATACTAGGATATAATGTTAACATTACCAATTTGGATAAAAATATCACTACCAATAGTTTTATCAATGGCACCAACATTTACTTTACTCTTGGATATGAGTACTATGTATCTATTGCTGCTGTTAATGGTGCTGGTGAGGGCAATAAAACAATCACTAAAGTCAATTCTACAGAACTATTAAATTTTACTGAAAGTAAATTACTTAGCAATATATTTATTAAAATCATGTTATTCATGTATGCTTTGTATAGAGTTCATCATTAATATTGTTGGTTTAATGAGAGATCAAGACAAATGGAAAGTTGATGCTAATATTGATGTATATAATTTCAAATCATAGATACCATGTATTACACTTTTTGATATAGGTTACTACCATATGTGGCAATGCAGATGCTAAATTTGTCTACAAGTTTTGTAAGTCCGTCACCAATGCTCCTTGCTTCAACACAACAAATATCACAAGAATTAAATTATCAAACAGTCAAGCATTGTTGTCAACTTTATTGTTCCTACCTGAGGATCAACACTATGATGTGCAAGTGGAAGCTATTGTTGGAAAAAATGTTTTATCATCTTCTGGAGCAAGCTTGAGTAAGTATGGAAGATATCATTAATACTAGCTACATTATTATTAGGTACATTTGATGTTCAGTCAGTGGAAGAAACAGATTCACCAGCCAATGGAATTATTTGCTTGCTAATACATTATGTAACAGGTAGTGTTGCAACAGGATGCCAAATTAAACTGGACTGTGATGCCAATATTACTTTTCTATTCCATTTTGATGGATATAATGATCAATTTGACAAATTTCAGTGTACTCAAGAACTCACTTTTGTTGGAATTAAGACATGCTTACTTCAAGTGTATGACAGAATTGGTCAAGTCAATCAAAATACAAGTGGTCCTGCTGTGACAAGCACCATTAATGTAACAGGAAAAATAGCTACTCAATCTACTCCAACTACACCTAGTACTGGTATAGACTACTATAATTCTTAATTAATGCATTTAATTTTTTTGCATTAGATAATAACTATACTACCAGATTAGCAATTGCTGTTGTGGTACCTATTTTAGTAATTATTTTGTCATTCATCATAATACTAATAACAGTGAGCATAATAATAAGAGGTAAGTTAAATATAATTAATTGATGTTTGATTTTGCTTTGTATTAGACTTTACAAAAAAAAGAAAAGGAAAATTTAACTTAAATTCCTTATACTCCAATCATGTAACACCTGAAAAGACATGTCTGTAGAAATATCCAGAGTGGACTTTATTATTTTTAAATGACACCATATTTAGCTGTTTTATTGCTGCTACATTTTAGTGTTAATTGACACAAAACATAGCTGAATAGCTATAGCTGCTAACTGGGATGTTGAATACATATGGGTTGCAGGAATTATGCCAATTGCTTTAATGTTACTGTATGCTGGGCCTTTACTGTTAGATTTAACTTAATAAATTAATTAAATCCAGTATGTTGATATCTGTGTATACATTATGTAAGAGGCAGTGTTGCAACAGGATGTGAAACTAAACTGGATTGTGATCCCAATACTACTTTTTTATTCTGTGTTGATATAATGATCAATATTATTATTATTAATTATTTTTTTGTTAAAAGTAAGTTAGATTTAATTACTTGATGTGTGATTTTGCTTTGTATTAGACCTTACTCAAAAAATAAATAGAAAGTTTAGCTTAAATTACACATGAATGTAACAACTGAAATAAGACATGTACATAGGGATATTTATATATAGACTGAGCTTAATTTTAAAAAAATTACAATAAGTGTTTAATCAATACAAAACACAGCAATCAAGCTACTGTATGCCCTTACTTTTAGTGTTATACCATAATTTATTGGCCAAAATACTATGAATGTAGAATAAATGAATGTAGTAAATCAATTTTAATTCTTTTTCATGGTTTTTAGGTAACTGACAGTGTTATGGATATTTTATTCTTTTTATAATGGTGTAGACCTATATGCAAATAAGATCTCCCAAATGGTAATTGCTGATGAATTAGGTTAAGATCTACTTCTTTAATTCATTGATCATGTGCCATGCAAATAGCTAGATCTAGATTGCATCATAATAGCTACTCAGCATACTGAATTCAATTTGTACACACAAACCTCTATCTACCACTGGAGAAGAATGGCTTTCTTAACTTTTATTGATGTTATTCTTTTCTACCTTGTTGCTCCTTCTATTTCACAGCCAACTTTGATCTTATCTCCATTATTAGTAACTGCCTTTGTTGGAGATGATGTGACCTTTTGGTGTATGAAAAGTGATCCTTCATTGCAAGTAGCTTGGCATCCAGTATCAAATGTTTTTTTGACTAATAACAAAAATATTTCTACACTAATTACTGGTGTACCTGATATTTCATTTAATAATACTGAAGTCTACTGTGTTGGTAGGTATCCATCAGAGCCAAGCAAATTATACTTAAGTAATAAAGGAAAAGTTATTATACAAGGTGCATCAAATCTATTTCTAGGTATATACTAACTATTCTAGGCATACTTTTTAAAATTGATGTTAGTGTATTCAAGAAGGACCTTTGCACAGTTCAACTCTCTTGGGCTCCTCCGTTTACTCTGCCAGGTGTCCCAATATTGGGATATAATGTTAATGTTACCCATGTGGAT
>NW_003546479.1:85466-86834 GCF_000090795.2 Amphimedon queenslandica | reverse complement strand
CTGGTTACCAGACTACAGGCTGCAGGCTCCTAGATTTTGTCAACATGATTAGATCTATTAGAAAAATCACGTGGTCAGTTATTGTGCGCACGTGCGTGGATTGTAACTGTTAATAATGTTAATTATGGCATGTCATCATGTTATAAATATTTCAGTCATTATCTGTGTTTCTAAAGATGAACAAGAAACTGAGTCTAGAGTGTCAGTTCGTAGTGTTGCTCTGCATCAAAGATTTATTATGCAGTCAAGGATTTTTAAAAAAGCCTCTAATCTCACAAAACGTTACAGTTGGATCCAATGTGGAATTTTCGTGTGGTACTAACGACTCTTCTCTTACTATTTTCTTGTTTTATAATGTTCCAGTAACAGCAAACAGTCACCCATTTCCTGGTGGTGGAAATTTCAAAATTGTAAACTTTACTGCACATGCAGAATATAATGAATCGGCATTTTCCTGCTATATTTTCAATGGAATGGTACAAGTAGAACTTAGTGAGGCTCTCTTACTCATTCAAGGTATTGAATTTATTATACCTAGATAGTTATTCTTGTAAACTTAACTCATTCACAGGACCTCTTGCAAGTATTAGCAACTTATCAGTGGTTGAGCATGAACCCTGTTCAGCAATATTATCATGGGATCCACCATACTCACTTGAAGGAGTTCCAATACTAGGCTATAATGTTACTGTATTATATAGGCGGTAGCCTATATGTAGGATTGAGGTTGATTTTTCAAGATGGCGGCCGTTTTTATGATTTTCAAACACTTATAACTCTTTTATTTTACGTTGTACAGCCTTATAAATGGCTTAGATGAGCTCTCCTTCACTGAGCGATTCTCCTGGTACCTTTAAAGTGAACTGTAATGTAGCGGGAGCATTTCTGGAAAACAGGCCCAAATTCAAATTTCTGCAAAATTCTTCAGACTTTTTCTTCTTCTTCTTCTTCTTCTTCTTCTTTCATCTTCTTCTATGCACCGGATAATCTTTTAATCCAGAGAACTGCCCAAGTTGCCTTTTACATCATTCTTCTGGGCTTGGGTCAAGGACCACAAAGGTAGTTTCAAAAAGAAGCGAGGACAGAGACCAAAATGGAAGACAAAATCCAGCTGCAGTCACCGCGTGGGTTTGTGGTTTGACGCCATTTTAATTTATGCGCACGTGATTAGCATGAATATAATTAACCTAACCACAGAATGTAATTTATTAATTTAAGAAAAAAGAATGGAAACAAGTAAATAAAAAACATTAAAAATGGAAAAATAGTAGGATTGAGTGGGGAAAAAAGTAAGGAAACAAGAGGGTACTTGCAAACTGGTGTGGTAAGAAATCCTACGCCACTGCATGAAGATTACTACCCAAAAGC
>NW_003546479.1:80324-85040 GCF_000090795.2 Amphimedon queenslandica | reverse complement strand
TGATGTCAAATTGTTCATCACAGACTATTAACACCAACAATACCCATTTAATCAACTACACTACAACAATAAACTCATCCAATAATAATGAAAGTATTGTCATGATGAGTGTAAAACTAACACTACCTGAAAACAAGTTTCTCTCTTTAAATTTCACATTACATTATGACAACAACAAAGAAATGGTATCACAAACACATGAAATTAGTAAGTTAGCAATCAATTTTACATTTATTATTTTAAACAGATACTCATGATGTTTTGACTGCTACCATTACTGACATAGAAAATGGACTGATGTGCCTTTCCATTGGTTGCCGTGAGAATAGTAAAGCGATTGGAGCTGCATTAATATTGAGGAGTGAGAGTGGCATTATTATACGTAATAATTCAGTCATGAAATCAGTTAATCAAGACAATTGCAGTCTTGAAACTTGTCTATCTAATTTACCAACCAATAATTATACTTTGTATGTATACGACTTGGAGACAACCCCGTTTGTTTTGAATGATGAAGTCCCAGCTGTAATCATACCATCAATAAATATTACTAGAACCATTATTACCAGTAGTAATGTGCACAGTGTATCATTGTACAGTGTTACTGTGCAATCATCAATTAGTGACATAGTGATAAGTAGTTGGAGTACAGGTAAGTCAAGTGTTATGCTAACTTTTCTTTATAATTCCTTCATTGATGCATTGTCCTCATAGACACTCCTACAGTAACTGTTACTGTTATTTCCTCTACTTCTACTACCACAAAAATGACCAACCTGGATACTACTAACAAAACATTGATTATCACAACAAGTAATCATAACAATAAAATTATATTTTTATAGCACAAAAGTATAATAGCAGATAGTTTAATTATGTATTATACCTTCTATGAACAGGTGCAGCTGGAGGTGTTTGTTTAATTGTATTTTTAACTACTTTTTTTTCTGTTTATACTTTGTCTTAAAGAGGAGAGGAAAACAAAGTAATAGCTACAATATAAACCATTATTTTAATATATACAGTGAGCATTGCACAGATACAAGCAGAGCCACAGTACTGTGAAGTACTACCATTGGAAGAAAGAGTGAAAGTATCAGAATGCCAAGCATATGGTAAACTTGACCAGTTGAGGATAACAAGGAACACAAGTTAATAATTATAATGATAATTATAAAGGCTGCAATATGTATGCATACACCACAACATCATTATACAATACTTTATTATTATTACACAAGTGAATGATTGAGTGTTAATTAAAACCAGTTCTTAGATTATTAGTTGTATATACTGTTGAATATTGTACCCCATTGATAACTGGTGGATTATTAACCATAGTAACAACAGGTCGAGGATTATACCAGCAATTCTCATCATTATAAAGAGGAGGAGGAGGAGGGAGAGGAGAGGAAGGGAAGTCCAACTGAGCATATTCACTACCATCAATTGGTCTTGCTGAAAGAGGTGGAGTAGCTTCTGATGAAACGTTCAGCCTTGAAAGCTACAATGAAACAGAAAGACAACATGAATAGTGAAGATTATAATAATCAACATTCAATCACAATGAATGACTGGTATTCAAACAGTATATACATTCAATATGTATCTTACTATTATGACACTCTGTGGTCTGTCAAATGACTCAGTTGCTATATTGAGTGCTGACTCATAGGATGGTGGAGGTGATAATTCATCAGCTACAGGTAATGATGCTAACTGATTAAACTGATTCACTGCAGCCCATGCTGATAGCACTGGTGTAGGTCTCAATGAGGACTAGAAATTGATAAAAACTCATAAAGCAACTACAAATACACTAATTTAGCTACACTGCAATATAATAGTAATCAGTACTGTACATTTAATGCAATAATTATAGATATGGTCTCATAATAATAGGGGCTTACTCTTTTAGCCTGTGGTTGAACTGATAAATTATTATTATCTCTCAATATTAATCCAGTGTCTGATTGTGAGCTATAAGGAAATATTGCAAAAAATAAATCCTATTTTAAGTTGATATTTGGAAAACATTATACTATTCATCTTCTATGCATTAAAATTGTAGTATTTGGTAGGCAGTTTAGTTATAAGCACAAAAACTGCACAGAGGAATTAGGAATGACTGAAAATGACTTACTCTGGTGAAGGTAAGTCTGTTGTCACTGTTGACAATGATGATGTATTGAGAGATGAAGGAGAAGGAGGAGCGAGAGATGAGGAGGTCTCGTCTCGTCTCTAGTGACAGTTGAAGGAGTAACTTCATGTTCCAATTCATTGACTGGTCTACACTCATACCTTGAGAGAGAAAGAGAGAAAATGAAGTAGTATAATGCATTTAAGGTAAATAGTAATATGTCATAATAATACTGTTTCTTTGTAATAAAGATTCAAAATTTTTACTAAAAGGATAAATCGCCTATTATTAAATATTACAAATTGTTAAAGTTGCTTCAAAATTTGGTCAAAAAATCTTGTATTGTAGTACAGGGTACTTAAGTGTCAAAAATGAGAACAAAATTCTGCATTAAAAATTTTTTCTAATACATAATACATGTAATTTTGTTGTATTTTAAGTTATAGCTAATTCTGATAAAAATTGGATTTTTTATAAATTTTTAAAGTTACTCAAAAACTGAGCCAAAGTCCCTGTACTTATAGTACAGGCTTGTTGGCCAAATTTTATCAAAAATGGCTAAGTAAGAATTCTGCATTTTATAATTTTTTCTGTTACGTATACATGTATTTATGTTGTGTAGAAAATTTGAGCTGATTCTGATCAAATTTGAATTTTTTTATGAATTTTTAAAGTTACTCAAAAATTGGGCCAAAGTCACTGTACTATAGTACAGGCTTATTGGCCAAATTTCATCAAAAATGGCTGGGACAGAACTTTGCATTTTTATAATTTTTTCTGTTATGTATAAATGTACTTATGTTGTGTAGAAAGTTTGAGCTGATTTTGAGCAACTTTGAATTTTTTATGAATTTTTAAAGTTACTCAAAAGTTGGGCCAAAGTCACTGTACTAAGTACAGGCTCATTGGCAAGTTTTGTCAAAAATCACTTGGTGAGATTTCTTCAATTTCATAATTTATTTTGTTGCATATACATGTATTTGTGTTGTGTAAAAAGTTTGAGCTGATTCCAATCAAATTTGGATTTTTTATGAATTTTTAAAGTTACTCAAAAATTGGGCCAAAGTCACTGTACTATAGTACAGGCTCATTGGTCGAATTTCACCAAAAATCATTTGGTGAGAATTCTCTGATTTTATAATTTATTTTGATGCATATACATGTAATTGTGTTGTGTAAAAAGTTTGAGCTGATTCCAATCAAATTTGGATTTTTAATGAATTTTTAAAGTTACTCAAAAATTGGGCCAAAGTCACTGTACTATAAGTACAGGCTCATTGGCCAAATTTCACCAAGAATCACTTGGTGAGAATTCTATTTCTCATCTTCTATGCATTAAAATATTTTTTGGGCAGTTTAAGTATAAGTACTACACTAGGGAATGACTTACTCTGGTGAAGGTAGATCTGTTGTCACTATTGATGGTGATGATGTATTAAGAGATGAAGGAGGAGGAGCGAGCGATGGAGAAGTCTCATCACAAGTGAGTAACTTCACGTTCCAATTCATTGACTGGTCTACACTCATGCCTTGAGAGAGAAAAAGAAAAATAATGTATATAACGTAATAGTATGATAAATAGTAATGTCATAGTAATAATGTTTCTTTGTAAATTAGGGTCAAAATTTCAGCTAAGAGGACAAATCATTTATTATTAAATATTATGAATTGTTAAATTGCTTCAAAATTTAGTCAAAAAATCTTGTACTATAGTCCAGGGTACTTAATTGTCAAAAATGCGGACAAAATTTTTGCCTTTTTATAATTTTTTCTGATGCATATACATGTACTCATGTTGCATTTCAAGTTTGAGCTGGTTCTGATAAAAATTAGATTTTTTATAAATTTTAAAAGTTACTCAAAAATTGAGCCAAAATCCCTGTACTATATTTTCTCAAAAATGGCTAGGAAAGAATTCTGTATTTTCACAATTTTTTCTGATGCATATACAAGTACTTATGTTGTGTAAAAAGTTTGAGCTGATTCTAATCAAATTTGAATTTTTTTATAAATTTTCAAAGTTGCTCAAAAATCGGGTGTGAAAGTCCATGTACTATAGTACAGGCTCATTGGATAAATTTCGTCAAAAATGGTTAGGAAAGAATTTTGCATTTTTATAATTTTTTCTGTTACGTTAATTTTATATTCAGCCTCTAAATCAGGTATGAGAAATAATATTAAAGTATTTGATTCATATTAATTTTTATACATATTTTAACTGAAACAATCCTGCTGCCTACTATAAATTTAACTTTGTCATCAAATTCTTTAAAATAGTGGAGTAATTGCTTTAATTTGTGGTATTTTTGCAATAGTAGTATTTTTAATTATTGGTAAGTCCCACATTTTACAATAGTGAAATAATTTTTTACAACAGTTGTGGCAGTAAAGCTGGGTTCAGAATATTTGCGTTGCGACCGAAAGTGCTATATAACGCAATGGGCAAACACAAGAATAGAACTCAGGGGCGGTTGAGAGGAAAATGTAGCATGAGGCGAAGCCGAGTGCTACATTTTCGTCGAGACTGTCCCTGCATGAGTTCTATTCTTGCGTTTATCATTACGTTATATGGCACT
>NW_003546479.1:65968-80202 GCF_000090795.2 Amphimedon queenslandica | reverse complement strand
GCTTAAGTGTTAGCCTCACAGTTCGATATTATAGTAAAAAGAAAAAGGGAAAATACCATTTAGTACTAGCAGCATTTATGTTTCAGCTCCACCAAATAACCCAGTTAGTCACAATAAGTATATATTATTGTTCTTTTTATATTATTTTAGATTTAATTGAACTAGATTTAAATTGAGCCTGATCTTAATTAATGCCCTTCCAGTGTCGCCAACATATGATCCTAACCCATCTGCTTACTCTGATATCAAACCTGAGATCACAGAAACTTATGACATACTGGGACACAATCGTGGACATGTTCATCCTTCTCTTCCTAATGATGGAACATATTCCAGACTTAACACTGAAGGAATTCCTGTCTATGATAAATGTCAACATAATGGTGATGCAACAATGAAGCCACAGCCACCACAATGACATCATGGTGAATATTCTCAATTGAATGTGGGACAGCAAATGTCATGTCTTGGAAGTTCTGTAGCAACTGATCAATATTCTAGTGTTGTCCTAGACAGGACACCGATTGTCAATGGGATTCCTCTTGTTCAAAAAGTACATAATATTATAGTATATTAGCTGCATTTTAACATTACATTAATTTAATGTATTATCCTTATCAATAGATTTAACACACAAAGACCTATCTCTTCATGTCATTCCTCATTTAACAAGTAAATGACATGAAGTGGGATTGGCATTAGCACTGACTCCTCCCCAGCTTGATGATATAGAGGAGAACAATCAAGGAATAAGTGATGTGTTTCAATTGTGGGAGGATCTTGCTACACGCCCATTCACATGGGAGACTTTATTAAACGCACTCAGATCTTGTCAATGAGTTTCAGCTTGCAAATAAGCTGCTAGAGTTATAATTACCAGTATGCGTGTTTGACTTTCAAAAATAGTTATAACAATTTATTATTTAATTATTTGAAGGTGTGGCTGAACTGCAAGGCATGCACTAGGTGTGGCTAATTAATTAATTATTATACTATTGAATAAATTTGGGCGTGTTTTTTTTAGAAAAAAATGCTTTTAAATCTATTGCTAACTTTGGCTGGGGTGTTTATATTTAGGAATAAATTGATTGGAAATTTGAAATTATAAGTTTAGCTTTTCACACTGTATGATTATAACAAACGTGGCATGGCAAAAATTGCATGACATACTAATTGTCCGAGGCATAAGCTCCTTAGAGCCAAATGAGAATCGAAATTGAATTTTAAAAAATGTTTAAAGCTGCTGTCAAAAATGAATAAAGGGGAATTCTGCATTATTTTTTTCTGATACATATACATGTACTTGTGTTGTATTTTAAGTTCGAGCTAATTCTGATAAAAATTGGATTTTTTTACAAATTATTTAAGCTACTCAAAAATGCCAAAGTCCCTGTACTATAGTACAGGGTCATTGGCCAAATTTTGTCAAAAGTCACTTGTTGAGAATTTTCATTTTTATAATTATTTCTGATGCATCATATACACGTGTACATGTACTTATGTCATGCATTAAGTTTGAGCCAATTCTGATCAAAATTAATTTTGCATCCTTGCTACATCAGTACATGGTATATCATAGTATTTATATTGCATGAGTCGCCAATATAAACAAAATTTGGCATCACATCATTTTTATTTGCTTATACTATCATCAAAATGATAATAAACCCCCATTAACCCCAATTTCAATACATCAAGACCACCCACCTAGACCTATACTATCAATATCAATAGAAAGGTCTGACTTGTTTTTATTGTTATCAGATGTACTTTAATTGTTAGACACTACACAGTCTACACTTGTATCTTGACAGCTTATAGTCATGTCTAGATCTATGTATAGTTCAATTAGTAGGACAATGACCATTGATGTATCAGTAATTGAGCTCATTGTTATTGAACACACAGAACTACATGATTTATTATATAGTTTACTTATTACAAAAAAAAACAGAAAATGAATGTAAACATATGGCGTAACACAAACCTAATGTCAAGTCATGCTGCCAACTCATATACAGTGTAGTAAATGCACGAGTAATGTTTTGCAACTTTGGTTTTTTGTATTGCTTCATTACTATAATAGTATAGTGGGTTATGTTCCAACTCTGATGGTAGACCACAGCTTATTAAGCAATAGACACCAGATGCTATGTCAGTTTCAATTACCATACAATTGAATGAGATGAAGGGTTTTATCAGTACAGGTGTATACATAGCTGGCTGATGTATGGATGCAGCTGTAGATGTTAATGCAATGTAATCCTTTGCTCTGATAAGCCAGTATTAGTCATTGGAGGATTGTACTTTTACTCATGTTTACAAGAAATGAATATGCTGTTGACTAATCATAACTATACTCATGCTCTCAATTTGAAATGTGATACTTCTTATCATCATCATGGGTATTCAGTAACTCCCCAAAGAGTGACTTTCCCTCCCTCTTTTCCTCCCCCACTAACTGTAAGCAAGGAAGGTAGCGTTGTGTTTTGTTGTTCAGTTACAAAAAACTAAATCTTGTTCGATAACAAATAATGATAGTGTATGCTTATGCACAATACAAGAGGTAACCTCATCGTCCTATATTACGTAAATTGTACATACAACTACTTCTTGCTTAAGAAATCTGTCTTATGAAATATTGTTTGTGTTAGAAGGCATATCTACATCTAGGTAGTGTATATTGCTTGTTTGTTGTCAATTTTAGATGCTTACTTTTTTTTTAATGTATGAGATATCACTGACATGTCACTCCCTGCCCTTCCTTCCTACATGCAATGTACACAAAACTACACTTGTGTAGTTTCCCTTACAGTAAGTCAATTTTTACTAAATAAGGGCTGCCAGTAGACTGGTACTTCCCTACAGTATTGATAATTACCACAGTTCCCAGTAGCCATTCAATACTTTGAATACTATAAGTATTTGTACAAAACTACTATAGATAGTAGTACTACTACCACAACAAAGTGCTGTGACAACCCACTGTGTCATGTAGTAAAACCATACAACTATCAAGACTTAAAAACAAGAAAAAATAAAAATATTTAAAGTTTATTTTGTGTGCTTAACATATATGTTCTTTAGAAACCACAGAATATTGACTTGGGACGGTTACTGCTGGTTTGAATTAATAAAACTATACTTAATTTAGTTCCAGTCTATATGCAACTTACCTTGAATAGGCCTATCAGTAACTGTATCATACAGCATTGAACCAGTTTGATCCTGTTGCCCCTCAAGTGTAGAATAGTCACTAGGACCTTGAGAGGATTCTTGAATAGACGTGTGGTTTAACCTTGAATACTCTTCATCATGCTGGGCCTGGTTGTTTGCTGGGAGTATTGTAGAATAAACAGTTTTGCTGATTTCAAGAGGAGGAGGATTTGCTGGTGCATTAGAACCTGGCTGCTCTACATCTACATAATTTACTGTATTCTATCAAACACATTTTAGCAACAATAGTATTTATTAATGTTCAAGAGTACCTTTGGCTCTACGTTACTTACATCTTGACTTGCTCCTAATACAGTATCACAAATAAAAATTATAATTTATACTTACTTTTACTAATCTCAAATTCTTTAGAATGAGTTTTATGTTTCCAACAGACAAAAGCAACTAGCACTATAAATACATTAATGGAATAATAATAAATAATGATTAATATTTATAAGAATATCTATAGGAATAATTTACCAATAAGAATAATGCCAAAAAATATTATTCCAAAAATACTTCCAATAACAATTGCAATCACACCACCATTGTCATTACTTGCCTCTCCTTTAAAAAGACATTTTACAATAAAGACAATTTGATGTATCTGTCACATACCAGTGGTTGAGGTAGGACTGGCTGGTAGCATAGAGGTGGGACTTGTTATCACAGGAGGGGATGAGCCAGCAGTAGGGGTAGGAGTACTTGATGCTACAACAATAGTAGTTGAATATGCAGGATTTGAAGCTTGGTTTCCATCAAAATTAATGTCATATATCACTACATCATAACTGCCACTTTCAACAAAGTCTTCTACATGCCCTGTCGCTGTGATATTCTCTCTTGTTAGTCTTGTAATATCAAGTGAATAGTTTTTCCCTGTTTTCATTTCTTCCATAAAAATACAGCATCCAGCAGCTTTTGATCCGTTTAAGAATGTACACTGAAAACTGACATTAGTACTGACTTTGGACAGAACTTCATAGCCAGAGACATCAAAGAAGCCTAAAGTAAAATAAAGCATTGACAAAGGTGGCAGCTATCAAAACTTACTGAGGGACAAAGGATTGCTGCTGTTACTATGAACAACAAGACCAGAGTCAAGGGTGATTTGAGTAGTGACATTGTGAAACTTATCAGCAGCTGATTGATCTGAAATGTTAAATGTTACCAAACCATCATCAGTGATGTTACTGGAATTAAAGATGGTGTTGCTATCATCAGTAGACTTTAGTTCAATAAGTTCAATTATGCAGTTCTTTAATTTTGCACTAAGCTTCTCATTTCCCTTAAAACATAAAATTATCATACTTCATTATAAATAGATCTATACTTACGTCTAATTTTACGGAAATGATTTGGTTTTGATAAAAATCAATATATCGATCCATAGGCTTAGTCTCACGAATTTCAGCTACCATAAATAATATAGATCACTATTTGATGTAATTAAAGTAACATACTTTCTTCCACAACAAATTCATGATAGTTTATTTTTCCTTCTCCTACTTCATTGACAGCTGCTATACTAATTGTGTGAGTGCCAGTCTCTGGAGGACAATATGTCGATTGTGTCATAGAGACATTTGTTTGATCTATTATCATGCCATTGTTAGTGATGCTAATGTTGTAATTCAAGATAGGAAAACCAGGCAGAGTGAAAGGAGCTATCCAGGAAAATGTATAACAACAAGAATCATAAGACAGTGTTAAATTATCAACAGGTGCTGGGACACCCTGTACTTTCAGTGTCACTGAAGAAGGACTAAAGTCTCCAATACCAAATCCAAATGCAACACATTGTACTTCAGTGTCATTGAATGGATCCACTAGTCCTGGTATAGTGAGAGAAGAGGATGTTGTTCCTCCTCCATTAGCAATGACACCAAGTGAAGTAAAATTTAATGTTGAAGCTGATATGTTATTTAACAACCAAGTGATAAGAACAGTTGGATGATCTGATGAACAGTAGAAGACTGCTGTATCCCCCTCAGCAATAATAGAAGGATGAGGAGATGAAGTGAAGGTGACTTCTACACTGCCACCTCCTAAAATGTTAGATTAATCTAGGCTTTATGACAGTCTACGAACTAACCTGTGGCAATACATACAGAGAAAACTACCAGCAACACAATCACAAACATGAGAGTAAAGCCTATACCTGTTGCTGCAGCCGCTAGCTCAAATTTTGAAATTAATTTATAATTTTTGACAACCCAACCTCAAAGCGCTATCTAATATCTATGGCGCTATCTACATCATCTAACCCACGCTTTAATAGATAACTGCTAGATAGTAGATGTAGTCCTCTTTGCTCACTTAGATCTAGATACAAGCATAAAAAAATACACTATTTTAAGCTGTAGGAACAATGCAACAGGTTCATAAAAGATTATAGATCTAGTTTTTGACGGAAATTTCAGTCATAGACTAGAAAAGGTTCATTAATACAGCCATTATATTTTTAGAAAGAGGAGACAGGCGAGTCAAAGAGATCATGGATATACAAACACATATTATATTATACATTGTATATCTATGAAGAGATTTATTGCACAGTACACACTATAGGAGTACACAGTGAACACTGAAAAGCTGAGCTGGAGAAATTAGTACTAATAATAGTGAATTCCTGACTCTCCCTGGGTCACAGTACCTGACAGACATTTTTAAAAGTATGTATGATTATGTATATAACTATCTTTTAACAATAGGGACAAAAATGCATTGATATATTATTTCAAGTGTAGTCTATTATAGTTCAATTATTTTTATAGTGCACAGTTCTACTTTTATATATTTCACTTTTAGACTTCCATTTCTCAATATTAAATTTAATAAATGGGTCCCCCAATTCCTGAACTGCTACCACTCTCTTGAGTCTCCTTTTCTTGCATAGACAAGTGCCCAAATAATATAAATAAAAGCAACCTTTTTTGTCATAGTTAACTAAGTGGATAATAAGTTTTGGCATAAAAACTTATTCACTCACTATTAGAATGATTAACTGAAGGACAAAAAAGCCTATTATATATAAGAAAAGATTTGAAAACTAAAAAGAATAGTATGTAGCTTACATGCCATCCCCAGTATCCACATGTCTCAGCAATGAGCTTGAACTCAGTGTTCAAACTATAAATTCATGAGCTGTATATGACTTTGCAAATTATTTTGTAATCTGTCATAGACTAAGAGGTCACAAGCCAAATTTGGAAATCGAGAGAATTCTCCATTTTTATGAGTTTTCTGATGCATACATGTTATTATTATTATTATTATCATTTTACAAGACTAAAAAGACAATACAAGCAATAAAGAGAAGGAGAGCAGAGAGAAACTGATAAAATAGTCTTGAAGGAATGCCAGGAACTAGTCCTGACACCCAAATACAAAATCAAGAAGAAAGAAAGTAGAAGGAAGAAAAGGAAGAGAATTACATGAACATATATAAAAATCAAGAGGGAGAGAGATAATTTGAAGGAAGAGAATTGCATGAACATATATTACAAGGACAAACAGTGTGTAAAGTGTGTGCATTAGCAGGATTAAAATCATTAATTAATTTGTCTGTAAAATATTTAATAATAACCTTTTTAAAGTGAGCCATTGATAATGAGAGACTGACAGGCGGTAATGAGTTCCACAGACGAGGGAAGCGGGGGAAGAACGCATGGTGGGTTGAGGACCAATTCAGTGAGGAGTGGATCAACTTGTTGTGAAATGAGCCCGGAGTGGAGGATATCAAAGAGAAATATTTGAGTATCAAAGTGAGAATCTCGATGTTGAACTTGCAAACCTTTATTATATCTAAGTAAATTACATCTGACTGGAAAAATAAACCATTATTATAGTTTAATTTAATAAAGTGAGCATTGCACAAATACAAGCAGAACTTCAGCACCTTAAAGTGTTAGAATTAGAAGAAAAGGTGAAAGTATCAGGATGCCAAGCATATTGCAAACTTGATAAAGAAAGAGTAAAGGTATCAGAATGCCAAGCATATGGTAAACTTGATAAAGAAAGAGTAAAGGTATCAGAATGTCAAGCGTATGGCAAACTTGACCAGTTGAGGATAACAAGAAACACAAGCTAATAATTATAATGATAATTATAAAGGTTGCAATATGTGTGTATACACCACAACATCGATCATTATACAATACTTTTATTATTATTACACAAGTGAATGATTGAGTGTTATTCTATTAAAACCAGTTCTTAGATTATTAGTTGTATATACTGTTGAATATTGTACTCCATTGATAACTGGTGGGCTATTAATCATAGTAACAACAGGTCGAGGATTATACCAGCAATTCTCATCATTATAAAGAGGAGGAGGAGGAAGAGGGGAGGAAGGGAAGTCCAACTGAGCATATTCACTACCATCAATTGGTCTTGCTGAAAGAGGTGGAGTAGCTTCTGATGAAACGTTTAGCCTTGAAGGCTACAATGAAACAGAAAGACAACATAAATAGTGAAGATCACAATAATCAACATTCAATCACAATGAATGACTAGTATTCAAACAGTATAATAAATTCAATATGTATCTTACTATTATGACACTCTGTGGTCTATCAAATGGCTCAGTTGCTATATTGAGTGCTGACTCATAGGATGGTGGAGGTGATAATTCATCAGCTACAGGTAATGATGCTAACTGATTCACTGCAGCCCATGCTGACAATACTGGTGTAGGTCTCAATGAGGACTAGAAATTGATTTTAAAAATTCATAAAGCAACTACAAATACACTAAGTAATAATGCATTTAGCTACACTGTAATGTGTGCTGTACATTAATTTTAATGCAATATAAATAAGGTCTCATAATGATAGGGGCTTACTCTTGTAGTCTGTGGTTGTACTGATGAATTACTATTATCTCTCAATATTAACCCAGTGTCTGATTGTGAACTATAAAAAATATTGCAAAAAATCAATAATTTTAAAGCTGATATTTGGAAAACATTCTTTTACTCATCTTCTA
Source organism: Amphimedon queenslandica (assembly GCF_000090795.2). Classification (NCBI taxonomy): domain Eukaryota; kingdom Metazoa; phylum Porifera; class Demospongiae; order Haplosclerida; family Niphatidae; genus Amphimedon; species Amphimedon queenslandica. The sequence goes on along the minus strand of NW_003546479.1, from coordinate 71,991 downwards.
TATGCATTAAAATATTTTGTAGGCAGTTTTAGTTATAAGTACTATACACTGGAGAATGACTTACTCTGGTGAAGGTAGGTCTGTAGTTACTGTTGATGGTGATGATGTATTGAGAGATGAAGGAGGAGGAGCAGGAGGAGGAGCGAACGATGGAGAGGTCTCGTCACTAGTGACAGTTGAAGGAGTAACTTCACGTTCCAATTCATTGACTGGTCTACACTCATACCTTGAGAGAGAAAGAGAAAATAAAGTTGTATAATGTATTTAAGGTAATAGTATGATAAATTGTAATATGTCTGTAATTAGGGTTCAAAATTTTAACTAAAAGGATAAATCACCTATTATTAAATATTACAAACTGCTAAGGTTGCTTCAAAATTTGGTCAAAAAATCTTGTTTTATAGTACATTGTACTTAAGTATCAAAAATGAGAACAAAATTCTGCATTATAAATTTTTTTCTAATGCATAATACAATGGTGGATCTAGGGGGGTTCCATGGGTTCCATGGAACCCCCCTTTGGCAGAAGAAGTTTTCTTTTTGCAGTTTTTTGCAGCACTTTTCCTCCATTTTAGTAATTAAAATTGATGAGCAACACTTAAATTTAATTAAAAGTAACGAGCCACACCCACTTAAGTAAAATGGAAACCCCCCCTTCAATTTTTCTGAATCCACCAGTGTAATACATGTTATTTTGTTGTGTTTTAAGTTTGAGCTGATTCTGATAAAAATTGGATTTTTTATAAATTTTTAAAAGTTACTCAACAACTGAGCCAAAGTTCCTGTACTATAGTACGGGGTCATTGGCCAAATTTTGCCAAAAATCATTTGGTAAGATATTTCCATTTTTATAATTTTTTCTGATGCATATACATGTACTTATGTTGTGTAGAAAATTTGAGCTGATTCCGATCCAATTTGAATTTTTTATGAATTTTTAAAGTTACTCAAAAATTGGGCCAAAGTCCCTGTACTATAGTACAGGCTCGTTGGCCAAATTTTTCCAAAAATCACTTGGTAAGATATTTCCATTTTTATAATTTTTTCTGATGCATATACATGTACTTATGTTGTGTAGAAAATTTGAGCTGATTCCGATCCAATTTGAATTTTTTAATGAATTTTTAAAGTTACTCAAAAATTGGGCTAAAGTCCCTGTACTATAGTACAGGCTCGTTGGCCAAATTTCGCCAAAAATCACTTGGTAAAAATTTTCCATTTTTATAATTCATTTTGATGCATATAGATGTACACGTGTTATGCAGAAAGTTTGAGCTGATTCCAATTAAATTTTGATTTTTTAAGTATCTTAATTAATAGGGGCTCACTCATTGGTAGGTTGAGGTTGGAATGAGTTTGATCTCCTCATTGTTCCATGATCCCTCTCTGTCTCCCACACCTTCCTTTGTCTATTCCTTCTCAATTGATAGATTATTAATATTGATAATATGATTATCATTAATATTAATAAGATTCCTATTCCTATAGCTGCAATAAAAAGAAAAAAAGAAATAAAATACATTACAATGAAAAGTAAAGGTATAATTAATCAACTGCACATAAATGCAATATACATACCAGCATCTCTAAATGGCTGAATAGAGAATGTGTCTCCAGATACTTCACCAGTAGTTGTAGGACCTACATGTATATACATATATCACATGACAATCATATGACACTCACCTGATACTGATGGACTACTAACAGAGTCACTCACTGTAGGAGAAGGTAGCAGAGATTGCACTGTAGCAGTAACTGCATTATTATCATCATCATCATCATCATTATTATTAATTATAATATTGGATAGGGTAACAGCAGCGTTTCCTCTTTCTCCATTTGTCTCTACATCATATACTGCAATGTTGTACAGACCCTCTTCTAGTTTAGTGACACACCCACTAACTGACTCCTCCCCTTTCCCTCGGTTAATGTGAACAGCAGTGTAACCAGTGGTATGTACTGTGTGTGACAGTTCAGCATAGCAACCAACATCACTGGAACCCTTCATAAAGGAACAAGATATGCACAGGACCCCCTTTTGGGGGGAATTAACGCTAACATTTTGCACCCCAAAACTACCTACAAAAATAAATAAATAAAAATAACAATAAAAATAAAATAATTAAAAATGACTTACTTATTGTTGCGTTAGCAGTATTACTGACTCCACCTCCATTCTCGTCCCACATAACGAGTTGATAAAACCTGTTTTCAGTCAAATTGAGCAAAACTAGCTCTACAAATCCATTTTTGAGTGGAAGTGGTCCAAATGAGTGGGTGTGGTATCCAGTGTTTATTTTAACATGATGAGGTAGCCATGAAGCACAGTTAGGTTGAATAATCTATGATAATAAATAAATAATAATATATAATTATAAATAATAAATAATATAATTATTTATTATTAATTTGATTGCTAATGTGTGAAAATTGACTTCTTTACAATAATCATAACGTGATAATGACTCACTAATTTTATAATAAGAATAAATGTTTAGCCTTGAACATGAACAAGGTTGAACAAGCAAGATTTAGACAGGAAGAAAGGAGAGTATTACCTTAAAACTGATGTTAACTTGAGGCAAAGAATCAACTGATGATTTATAAATGAATAACTGAACACTATCAGCTTTTATATGTGGAACTATAAAGAAAAGAAAGGAGAGAAATAAGATCATTAATTAATAATTTGCATATGATTTGAATTGGCTCAAAACTTAAGTAACTAACACACATGTTAATTTAAGGATGAGTTTACCTTCAATAATGTTAATGCTTCTAGTTGCATTGTTGCTATACCCAGCTCCATTTTGAGCAGTGACACTGACTCTATACAACTCACACTGAAAAGGCAGTGATATTAATGATGATAGGGTTGTATTGGATAGTACGTATGTCTCTGTAGTGTTAGTATATACACCATTCAATTGTAAGTGATAACTGGTGATGGGGACATTAAGCAGGGTGTGTGGAGATATAAATGAGATATTTATAAATGATGAATTTGTACGTAATACAGTTAGATTGTGAACTGGTTCTAATAGACCTATAAAAATAGAAGAGAGTGATAGAGAGAGAGAGAGAGAAAGGGAGAGAGTGAAGGAGAGAGAGAAAGAGGGAGAGGATAGTAACAACGAGTAGTAGTATCTGATGTCAAGTCACATTAGTCTAGTAGTAATAACAAAACAGAGAAATACAATGATTATAAAATTAGCAAAACAAACATAACCCAATCAGTATAATTGCTACAAAAAATATTGTCATATAATCCCATATTTAATGCTACCTGCCATTGTAACACAATACACTTATCATCAATTAATACACATTAGCTAGCATTTTACCTTGTACTAGAAGTATAGCTGAGACATTGGTGGTCTTGTGTGTATAAGAAATAGCAAGGCAGGTTATGATGGATCCGTTTAGTGTTTCAGTAGCATTAACTGTCAGCAGTGAAGTATACTCCAATGAGTTATGAGTGTCATTAGGTACTGCATTATATGTTATAGCTGGCAGCCCATTGATAGTCCATCCAAGAACTAGTGTATTAGAGGCCACACAAGTGAATGGGGCATTACTACCAACTGTAGTATTGAGTGACTGGGGAGGTACTATTACTAGAGAGAGAGAGAAGGAGAGAGGGGGACAAAGCAATATTAAACCAGTTCTTTGTTCACAGTATTGTTTTTTATTCTACAAGTACTCCACCTAGTGTGGCATAATAGAGAGAGTTTATTTTATTCAGTGTACAAACATGTGATAATCATGTTAGGAAGAATCATAGGAATGATACACACCCAAACCTCAAGTACATGTAGCACATTGGACATGTACTAAACCAATTTACCACATAATTAATGATGCTAGTTTGTAGTGGTCAAATCCATCAACACCCAAATAGTTGTACCCACTCTCTCTCTCTCTCTCCTCCTCCTCTACTTTTTCTCATCTTTCCTACATGTACATAGTTTACATGCATTGCTACAAATGACTTACTTTCTCCATATACAACTGAGAGCAATGCCAATGGAATGAGTAGTAAGTATGGGAGAAATGGTATCCTATAAAAAAGAGTGGACCAAATTTTAAATCAGTTAAAAATTCAAAAATTACAAGTTAATTTTGACACCTTGTTCACACCTTGAGGTGCAAACAAGAACAGGAAGTAAACCATTTTTATGCTTTTTAATTTTTTTAATTTTTGCTTTGCACTTTGTCCTTGATCAAGAACTGAGGGTTTAAAACTTTTAATAATTTTATTTTGTCTGTCTACTAGTAGTAGTACATCAATCAGGACATATGGTGTATGGTTTTTTGCTTTCTTTTGATGAGGGAATCCCATCAAATGGTCACTAAGTTTGGCCAAGAGTAGTACAGTATAATAGTAGAGCTACTATCTCTCTATATAAGGTAAGACAGGTAGCACTGACCAACTAGTTGTACCCACTACTAAAAAGACATAAATCTGGTCAAACTAGATAAACATGTTTATAAGGAACTGGTTAGTCTGAAGATCATGAGAATAAAAACAATTAAAGACACAGCAATGATGGACAGTGTTTATCTTATACCGTATCAATGATCTATTGTTCAGTTTAATCAATTGCAATGAGCAAAGACTAAAAACAAAATAAGACACAGCAATGATGCACAGTGTTTATCTTATACCATATCAATGATCTATTGTTTAGTTTAATCAATTGCAATGAGTAAAGACTAAATATTGAATTATTGAATGAATTAATGTCAAGAACATGCCAAGATACAACGGAACAGCCATGTACACAAGATTGAACAGCATTTTACTCATCAAAGAGAACTGCTAGACACAAGAATGTACACTTACCACAGCATTACATCTGTCAATCCAATAAATCCTATTGATGTGAGGCCCTTAACGTGTACATGCATGGAGTTATCACATTATAGTAAGTACAGTTACACAGTTGATAAACACTGAGCTCAATGTAACTGTTTAATGTGTTAATTGAGTGAATAATGAGCTGCTAATAGTAACAGCACCTCATACACAGTGCGATGAGTGTGTGTGCGTGTGTGTGATCATGGTGTGATACAAGAGTGCATGTTGAATTAGATGCTTATCAATTGAGAAGTTAAAGCAATAAAAACAAGGAAAGAAGGAAGAGATAGACAAACAATTACAAAGTGACTGTACTGAGGCATGTAACCACAACCCAGTCCTCCAATTACAAACACAGTGAAATATAGACAAAGTGAAGTATTGAACAGATACTGTATACCCATAGATACTGACTGACGGTTTATTATTACGATAAAGACTGATGCTAAAAGTAGTGTGTTAACTAACTTGGTGGGAATACGAGACATTCTGCAGCTAGCTTGGGATATTATATTGCTCACACGTTACGAGTGAAGACTAACGAATTGCTGGTTCCCTATCTCCTCACCGCTTCCTCAGTAGACAAGATCCAGTTTATTACTTTTGCTCTGCAGGCTAACCTGTCTTTTTATTGCAGCAGAGAAGCTTGAAACTGATAATAATAGAAATGACACGCCCAGTCTCAAATCAACTCGAGCTCGCCCACGCACAGTACAGCTAAAAATCAATTTTTGCTTTTTTGCTGCTGATCTTTTATTTTGATTATAATCCTAATGATCATTAAAATTAAAAATTAACACAATGACACACACTTTTCTACAAAATTATTAATAAATTATTGATCTATAAGTTCTTTTTCTACGAAAAGAGTAAACTTGTCTTCTTTATCGTTGTTATAACCCAAATGAAGTCTGAAATTTCCTTCCCTTTGTGTACATCTTTGGTAGAATTGTTTCAACTGAATTTCAGCGGCCTTCAAAAAGTCTTCTTCATTGTCAACTGTAGAAATAGAAATTGATAAAAAAAGCAAATCAAAAAATTAATAAGAAATACGCACATGATGGATCCAGGAAATTGCAAGGCTTAACAGCCTAGATAATAAAAATTAATAATTGAGCAAATTATAAAATTAAACTAACAGGTCCAGATCCATCAA
>NW_003546479.1:35843-65958 GCF_000090795.2 Amphimedon queenslandica | reverse complement strand
TACATAAATTCATAAATGAAGTATATAATAATAATTGCTCACTTCTTTTTTTTCATGACAAATACTATGACCATTATAATAGCAACTACTACAATGAGAATTATCACTACTCCTAAAACACTACCAACTGCTATACTAGCATTGACAGCTAAAATGTATAAAAATTTTAAAAAATAATTAAAATGATTTATCTTACCATCACTATTTGCTGAAGGTTGAACTGTTTCTGTTGGACTGGGAGAAGGTACAGAAGAAGAAGAAACAATAGGAGGAGGAGGAGGAATGAATACAGTAGAGAGATTGAAAGCAGGATTAATACTGTAATCATCATCCTGATTCCAATCATGCACAGTGACTAAGTAATCTCCTCCTCGTGATACATTAACACAACCTCCTCCACCACTGATTGGCAGATTAGCTGATTCCAAAACTTGAGCAGTATCAAACACATCAGTGACACGCGTCAAATTAAGATAACAGCCTCTGGCCTGTGTCAGTGGAATGAAGGAGCAAGCTATGCATATGTACCCAGGGCCTGTATCACTGACTGTAGCATTACTCACATCATATGTGCCTGAGAGAGAGGGAGAAGGGGAAATTAATAAAGTGTTTTCCTAGTACTGCATAAACTGTCACAATAATCACATATTTATCAGTCAGTTATCAGTTAATATAAAATTATAAAATAACTCTATCACAACAACACCTTTTGTATCTCTTATTAATAATAACACAATAACTGAAGCAAAATTGCATATTGATTAGGTATAAATTTTGCTGATTGAGGAATTAAATTTTACAAATTTATAATCACCAACTGTGCATTAGCTAGTGCTTTAGCAGAGCCAGAAATAACAGTCAGACATTGGACATTTTTTTCGACCATTTCACCCAATTTTCCAACCAATTTTTGTGTTGTTCCATCATTTTGTTTGAACAACTTAATTTTTAAAATACCGATATAAATTTTAATCAATTATTACAAGCAATTTAAGATAATTATGTTCCCACAAAGCATGAGCTAAACAGCATGAGCTTCATGACCAGAATACAGTACATGGTATTTTGGCAACTTTAAAAATTTATAAAAAATCCAAATTTAATTGGAATAAGCTCAAAGTTGATACACAACATAAGGACATGTATTTGTATCAGAAAAAATTATAAACATGCAGAATTTTCTCCTAGCCATTTTTTGATGAAATTCGGCCAATGACCCTGTACTATATATAGTACAGGGACTTTTGCCCAAATTTTGAGTAACTTTTAAAATTTATAAAAAATTTAATTTTGATTAGAATCAGTTCAAACTTTCTACACAACATAAAAACATGTATATACATCAGAAAAATTATTAAAATGGAAAATTCTTACGAAGTGATTTTTTGCAAAATTTGGCCAACGACCCTGTACTATAGTACAGGAACTTTGGCCCAATTTTGGAGCAAATTTTAAAATTTCATAAAAAATCCAAACTTTATCGAATTTCGCTCAAATTTTCTACACAACATAAAAACACGTATATGTATTAGAAAAAATTATAAAAATAGAGAATTCTCTACTTGTTATTTTTGCCAAAATATCCTGCCTTCTTCCCATTTTTTGAGCAACTTAACAACATTCATGTACAAGATATAGTACATATTGCTATAACTTACTAAGGAGCCCATTATAGTCCACATCATTGTCTAGTGCAATGTCCCACAAGCACCTTCTCTCAGTGTGTGAGTCGGTTATTGTCAGGTTCAGTTCAGTTGAATGAGCTCTGTCATTAGGAAGGGCATTGATCAGTCTTGTAGTCACTAGATCATTTGGAGTATCATCACAGCGAAGGGAGAAAGTCACGTTACTAAGATCAGACAAGCAATAGCCCCTGATCTAATAATAATAATAATAGAAAAAAATAACAGGAATCAATAACACAATGCATCAAAAAACAACTATTAGGTATATCTTGAGTATATGCATAATGTATAGAGTAGATCATGTACTCTTGATAATGTATGTACATTATTACCTCATTATTATACATTATTATTATTACCGGTACATTATATCCATAATGCCAAGAGTACAGTATGCACTTCTATATAATTACCTCAATCCTAATGTCTAATATAAGTGCACCAGCACTGGTATACATCAGTGAAGTGTTAGCAGTTCTTGTCTCAAAATGTCCTAAAAATAAAAGCACCAATATATAATATATAGGGGAGTTGTTTATCATATGAGAGGCATCATAATGCAAACATGTGTATGTCTTGTGAGTAATTACGCAAATATGTAAGAAGAATTTCCCAAATACTATAATTATCACTATAAACTAAAGATTAGAATCAGGTAAGATTACTCCTTACAAATGTCAAGGGATTGGTCCAGGGAAGTTCCCCATTATGTCATAATTATCATTATGTAAAGTCATGAAGGTGTCCACACACTATTGTTTTCATACTTTTTTCAATCAAAATTAATAATCAAAGCTACACATCAACGCAAAACCCCCTAGTTAATCTAATTTGGGTCCCTCCAACCTCTTTACTCTACCCCTTCCCAACTCTCTCTCTCTCCCTCTCTCTCCTTCCCTCCCTCCCTCACTCTCTCTCTCTCTCCCTCTCTCTCTTTCTCTCTCTCCCTTACCTCCTAGTGACCATCTTTGTTTAAATTCAGCTCCATCTCCTACAACATTAGTTGCAACGATACTCACCAGCAGTACATCACAGAGCCTATCCTCGGAAATAGAGAATTCAATGCTGGGAGACGTGACATTATCATCAACAATACTCTCCGATGATAAGAAATGAGTGACATTTATGTAGTAGGAGTCACAGCATGGCGGCAAGCCGCGGTGATGAGTAGGGGGAGTCCATTCAAAGAGGATCATAGTGCTAGAGGTATTGTCTCCATTAAATTGAGTGATGACATCTGGCACACCTGAGAAGAGGGAAAAACAAAGAGGAAAAAAGGAAGGAGAGAGAGAAAAAGACATACAGTAACTTAATAATGCAAAAAATCCCTCATTTGTGTTCGTGCATGCGTTAAATGATTATATACATAGTGTGTACCTTGAACCCTGAGGACAGCAACACCACTTTTCTTAAATCTAATTTTTCCAATGACATCGTTATAAAATATTCCAGTACAGAATATCGGTGCCATATCAAAGGAAGAGCTAGCCAGTACTGTCAGATTCGAGTTCTTTGCAGTTTCATTGATGTTGCTTATAGCATACCAAAGCCCCATCTTTGGCCTGCTGTTAGCCAACTGCACCATTTTTATGGTCCATGGAATCAGAGTCACATTGTCCAGAGAGCATTGAAACACTACCTCCCTGCCCAGAAACTGTGAACGATCCTCTGGGACTTGCAGGAAGTTGGGCTCTCGTAACTCTGTGTATAAGCAGAAAGGAAAAGAGAGGGATAGTGAGTAAGGACTCATTCAAAATGATTAACACTTGTTCTCACCTACTGCCAACGTTACAGACAGTACTAACCCTAACAGCACCAAAGAGACAGCATGTAACTGTATCTTCATAATTGCAAAATAATACGAAGGAGTCACGCCACACAGAAAGAAAGCAGCTAAACAAACCTCGAAAATGATGAACGAGGCCAGCCACACATGAACACAACTTATGAACTTAATAAACTAGCTCTAGACTAAATTATAAAATACCACGTAACCACACCACTTCCTCTTTCCTCTTTTAAAATTAGTACCTCTGGAATTTAACATAGTTATTTTTCCAAATATTCTCAAAGCAATGGAGGCACGAGCAGACTCTCTTATCATTTCTTCTTTTCTTCTCTTGATTGCAATACAAGCTTGTCAGTGCTGTGAGTAACAATTTTTATACTTGCATAATGTTCTCTCAGTCTCATATATTGAGGAAGGTCCACAATCAGTCAATGCTACTGTTAACAGCACTGTAGTATTCACTTGCAGTGGTACAGGCTCATACCCGATTGTGTGGAGGATCAATAACAATTTAATCAATCATCATTTGGATGACAATTACCATACGAGTGGCACTCAACTTAGAGTAAACAATGTAACTGCAGACCTGAATAATTCAATGGTTTATTGTTCTCGTGGTAATGATATTTCAGCTTTAAATACTTCAGAACCAGCTTTGATCCTTTTACAAGGTGAGAGAAGGGGAAAGAAAGTGGTAAAATAGAAATGACTATAATTCATAAATAGGATATCTTGAAGCACCTGTGATTATGAATGCAAGTTTCATGGGCAACACTACACTCTTGGTAAGTTGGGCTGCTCCAAACACACTGGACAATGTACCAATCCTTGGCTACCACCTCTCCATCATTAATCAAGTGTCAGGAGTATCTGTGGACACTCATTATTCTAACACTAGTATGAATGGTAGTATTGATTCACTGGATGATAAGAACTGCTATGAAATAAGATTGACTGCCAATAACAGCCTAGGTGATGGTGAAACCGCATTTGCTTACCACAATAGAACAGGTAATACAAGCTATGTCAACTGAAATTTATCATAATTGGAACATTTGTCATTTTTCTTCCCTCCCCCTCTATAGTTGCCATACCTAATCAAATTAATTACACTGTGAAAGGTACAGATTCTACTACAATGGAAGTAACTACAATGCTACAAGTAATTAGCACTTATCTACTGATTAAACTCAATCACACACACACATGCACAATCACACACACACACACACACACACACACACACACACACACACACACACACACACACACACACACACTTAAAGCACTTACCTATCATAAATAACACATGATTACTTTCAGGTTGTTCTTCTTTTCACTAACATAACACTTAATGCTATCATTTTCCACACATGCATGCATGATATTCCCTATAGATTGATATCAGTTGTTTTCCACTGAGTGCTAATATAACTCTCACAGCTTTTCCTACAGAGGATAGTACTAAAACTGAAACTGTCACGACAATCATTAATAGTAGTGAGGTCAAACCGATTGAGTTTTCAGCACTGCCTAATAAGGTGTATTCCCTTACACTAAGACTCTACAACTCCACTACTGGCTGGGTACTACAGTCTCCATATGCCACTAACATTAGTAAGTACTATCATTCATTGCATCATTTATCATACAACTGTGAGTAATTGGTACTATAGGTAATATGCATGCTTTGTGTATAGCTGCTGGGTTTTGGAAATAATTCTCTGAATGTGTGTTTATTCATTATACTCTTCCTTGTTATATTGTATTTATATTGAACTACAACTTTGTTATTAATAATGGTTTGTTTGTTGCATATGATCCCTAACTACTGTTTATTAATTCCTAGCATGCATAGCTACTCCTGTGTAACATGGTGTTGCTTTTCAAAGAATCTTATCTCAACATTCAAGATGGATGTTATCTGTTTTTTTATTTCTAATAGAGGAAATATGAATGTCTATCTCTTTTAAATCGTTATTCATGTCTCTGTTTTTTGTCTATCACCCTCTAATTGCATCTTTAATTTTAATCCAGTTGTATAAACTCTCATTGCATAAACTATAATACAATTCTGTAGGCACTTATGATGTACAGATGATGGAAAGAGGAGAAATGGATGGACAGCAGTGCCTAAGATGCCTCTTTGCTGCAAACTCACAAGCTACAGGCTGCATCATTTTCGTCCATGATAATGATACCAGTGACATACCATTAATGTATTTCAATTCTCCTGTTATCTATAACGAATCGGTCACTGAATGGAGATGCTATGCAGAAGAGAGCAATCGGGATTTGCTTGTCAGAGCATATGATGTCGAAAGGTATGGCATTACTAGTAATCAGGCAGCAATCGCTCTCAATATCAATCAAATACCATTGATCTCAATAGTCCCCATGATAACATCATCAAAACAAATGCTATCAACATCTCACAATCCCATCATGACAACTTTCACTCACATGAACCCAGTTAGTTTTGTGACAGTGTATATAACAACAAGTAGAATCATCACAATCGCCCCCTCCTATTTAATCTCGACTGTTACCAATGGTCTCTCTCCTACAATAACTACTGGTGGCGTTAAGGACGAAGGAAATAACAATAATTTTGTACTGATAGTCCTGGCTGTTCTTGTGGTTCTGTTCCTTGGAGGTATCATCTGTTTGATTGTGACTGTTGTCATTTTATTCAGGAAAAACAAACAACAGAAAGGTATAATAATAATAATAATAAACAATGATTTCAATTTTAGTCTCTTCTAATGTATATTTTTATAGTTTTACTACTGAGACTGCAAAAGACAATCGTACCAAATACGTACAATCCAATATATGATAGAAGCAACAGCATAGTGACAGCCAATCAAAGGGCTGTAGATAAACTGTCAACTGAAATTGAAAGACCATTAAATGTAAATACAGGAACTCATATCTACAGCGAAATTAATCTTAATAAACATGAAATTAAGCAAAATAAGGATAACGGACAATTGCCTCCTCCTGTTCCTCCTCCTCCTATTGCAAGGAATGGAGCTAATGGCAACTCAGAATGGATCAGCAATCCCAGCTATGGACAAACAGGGCTCTTACTTGATAAAGGAGAGACGGGAACTGGGGGAACCAACGGAGGAGCAAGTGGAGAGGAGTTTAAGATATATGATAGTCCAAAGAAGCAAGCTCTTGACCTAGTTCCAGACTTAAACCCATGCCCTGCTTATGCTCAGCCTCCAACATTGCCAGCACGTACTAATAAATAAAGCAATGAACCCTGTATTGTTGTGTGTTACATTTATAGTGTGTGATATAGTTATCCATATAATGTTATACTTTATCATAATTTATTTTATACCTTTTTTACTTTCAGAGATTGTCTGCTAATCCACGTGGAAACACGTGTCACAGACAAGCGGGCTTTGGAGGCAGAGCTCAGTACGCATGCGCATCTAAGACGGAGTTATAAACTAATATTAAAATTAAATTCAAAAATGGCAGCATTCATGCATATTGTTTATAAATCTCTCCTTCTTCTCCTCATGGCATCTCCTTTAATGGCTGATAAAGAAAACGTCCCAGTATACGAAGAAAATCCATCCAACACCTGGGGAAAAATAGGAGAAGAGAAAGTCGAGCAGATTCGTCGTGAGGCCCAACACAGTACTTGTTGGAAAGAAGCCCTGGTGTCCCTTGAGACGAGCTGTAAGAACCTATCAGACACCTCGCAGAGTCGACTAGCTCTCTCGTTTGCCAACTGTCACTTAGAGAGGTCAGGAAGGAGGACATACCCTTGTATTGGTGGGCAGAGCATAAGAGACTGCACGTCTCCTAACGTCATGGACAACTTTGCATTCCAAACATACACCGAATTCTTCACCCACTCGTCTCACATGTGCTTCTACCTTCAGAGCACGCTTTGGAGGGAGAGAACGGAGAGAACTATCAACGATTTGGGCAAAACCTCGACGGAAGTCGTCAGCAAGTTAGAGGAAAGTCTCGAGTATCATAAGAAAATGGAAACCCTTCAATCGACCTCCCTCTCAAACCAGAGAGACATATTGTCACACGAGCAGAAGATAGCCTCCTCTATACAGGCCGGCCATACTAGATTTAGCAATTATTTTGAAGAGATGATAGAGAAAGCGGAGAAACAGAAATTGCTGCTCGACTCTATTTTTAGCAACTTGAATAAAGGATTCGATGGGATCCAGTGGTTTTTAACGAGCATACTAGGAGAAGTCACGTATTTTGGAACTATTTTATTTTTCTTTTTAACCCTGATTGTTTTAACTCTCCTCCCTCAATTTGGATACTCTCGTTTATGGTTATATGTCACTTTATTTTTTTACTTCATTCTTGAAAGTGGAATCAGACAAATTTTTATTTGGTTATTTGGACTACAGTCACCACAAATGATGGTAAGTTAGTATAACCCTGTATACTTCTGTATACTTTAAGTAGTCTATATCTCTGTATATTTTAGTATATTTAAGTAGCTAGGCTACGGTGCAATTATTATGCAAATGTGTTTATTTGTAACTGCCCCCATTAATTATAATTAATGATAAATGTCTTTTTTATGTACATGTGCACATGTATGTAGTAGGAGATACTTGAATACAAGTTTGCTTTTACTGTGTTACATGTACGAGTTTATTTGTTTACAAAAATATAATTGGATTTGGTATGTACACGCATCAATGCCTTTGCATTACTGATCATTAGTGTTTTATTTATTTTATTGGAAATTGTTAGTTTCCATACCATTTACATGTAGCAGATATGGGTCAATGGCACAATGGAAAATTATTGACAAAAAAATTCATAAAGAATCTAAATTTGATTGGAATTGACTCAAACTTTCTACGTAACATAAAAACATGTATATGCATCAGAAAAAAATTATAAAAATGAAGAATTCTCTCATAGCCATTTTTGATGAAATTTGGTCATTGGCCCTGTACTATAGTACAGGGACTTTAGCCTGATTTCTGAGCAACTTTAAAAATTTGTAAAAAATAAATTTGATTGGAATCAGCTCATGTATATCAAGAGTATATAATAGGGAAAGAGAGTATCCAACTGCCCTATAAGGCTGGTAATATGTCTGCGTAAAGTTTCTTAGTATTTTTACGAATATTCTCGTTTATTACCGTTAGCTCCTTACGTGTAAATAGCTTGCTAAGACTAGGAATGAATTTTTTGAAAGTTAATTTTAATAATAATAATAATGACATCACTTAGATCACGTGATAGTTAACATAATAAAATGGCCGCTTGTCCTGTTCGAGGTCCTGTTGCTGTTGTCAATGGAGAAATGTCTCTTATGGACGACTTATATAATGCTCAGAGTCATTTTAAAGGGTTTGTTACAGAGAAGTGTGTATATGAAGACGAGCAGTGCTTGGTGTTATCTCATCGGAAGTTGTTTAACCACCCTCCACTAGGGCTAACAAGCCGGGTCAGGATTGTTATCAAAGCAAATTGTCAATATGTTGTTCAGGTTGTTCTTAGAGACTTTGAGAAAGGTGCTCTAGTTCCAGAAAATGCCAAGGAGGAGGTGACAGTTTTGTGTAAAAAGTATGCAACTGACTCACTTCTGTTTAAGTTTTGTCCTGGAATTGACCCAGCTGAGTATGAGGAAGCAGTGAAAGTCATTCGTTTCAATCTCAAGAGTGTCAGAAAGACAACAGAGCCTATTTTACGTGTTGAATTATCAGTCACATGACTTTTGCACCTTTTGGCAGACTGGTTACTAGGCTGACTTGTTTGGGCTGGAGCAAGGCCATTTTCCTTTCTTCTTCCACGCTTTCTTTTGATCATTTGTTTAGATGTTGACATACTATCATTAAAATTCTTCCTATTATAAACAAAAGATTCATGATCAGGATTTTCAGGCACCTCTTCTACATCATCCTCAAGCAGTAATGACGCCATTTTCTTATTTTGGGAGTGACAAGGTTTTTAATGACACTCCCTAAATGATTCTTACTTTGTCTCATACTTGGTTCTAGATTGAAACTAGCATTTTGTAACAATTCAAAGGAAGTGCTAAATAGAGTGCAAGCATAGGTGCAAGTAAACTTTACACAGACATATCACCAGCCTTATAGGGCAGTTGGATACTCTCTTTCCCTATTATATACTCTTGTGTATATGTATCAGAAAGAAATATAAAATGGAAAATTTTCTCCTCTAGAGCCATTTTTGGCAAAATATCATGGACTTAGAGTACAGTACTTCATAATTCTCTCTCTCTCCTCCTCCTCCTCCTCCTCCTCTCTTTCTCTTTAGCCTTATTTACATACATTCTTATGGTATTCAAGATCTTCAGTTATCATTTTAATACTTCCAGCTGTCTATTTATGGTGCTATCTGGTTCATTCTGACATGCAGTCAAAGCAACTGAAACTATTAAAGGACATACAAGATCATTTGCACCTGCTAAAGGATAATGAGGCTCAGAACCAGGTCAGTTTAAGAATTGACAATGAGAGTGCCGTCACCTCTGATGTTAATGGGTTTCGTCGTAGTACTGCATGTTTAGTTTGATGTCACTCCACATATTTCTCATTTTTGAATGCAAACAAAACGGCTTACATTTGTATCATAAGATCATGATGACATAAAGTTCATCCTTGCATGTAATTGTGATTACATGTACATGTACATGTATGTGTAAATGTACTTATATACCTTAGGCTAACACAATTGGCTGCTTTATAGTAAAATTGATCACAATTTGTCCTCTGAATCCAAGAACTTTAATTTGTTAGAGTGATGTAGTTTGATTATGTGTACATATTGGTATTCTTTGATGTGCATTCTCTCTCTGTCTGTCTGTCTCTCTCTCTGTCTGTCTGTCTGTCTCTCTCTCTCTGTTTATAGATTGATTCTTATGAGCGAATTGATTTTGATGGAGTAGTCCCTCCTCTCTCTCCTCCTCCTCCTCCTGGAGTCCCATTGTCTTCTTTCTATCCCAATGATCCAGTGGCTCATGACGAATACAAACAAATAAAGAGTGGGACTCAATTATTGGACTTTTGTGAGTTATTAAGTATTAGTAACTAGTGGGTGGAGCCTAATAATGACTATGGCTAAATTCTAAAATTGATAGACATAATGCTCTATATAATGCTGTAGACTATGTACACATACACTATTATTATTATTATTATTTTTATATTAATAGTGAGCAGCATATACATAAAGAAAGGTATGTACGATACTGCTGTGACATTGGAGTCCATTGATGATGATGCTACCTATCAACCTGATGGACGAATAGACACAATTGAAGAAGAAGCAGAAACAGACGATGAGGTATTTATTAATAATTAATTACCACTTTTGATAGTATGCACAAGTATGGTTTAATACATGAGTGATCCCTTTGATAATAAAGAGCTATTCAACTTATTTCAGTTATCATTTCCTTATAACTTGTTTTTAATCACTACTTGTGAAAAACAGCAACCTAATTTTGTGGTTTTTCATACTATTTTATTTCCTCCCCCTCTTCTCTCTCTCTTTAATAATTAGTCATCCTCATCATTGTTACAACATTCTTTGTTGCCCAGACCTCCATTATCCCATGCTCCTCAGTATAATATCACTCCTCACAGGAGAAACAGACTGGGAGCTATTGAAATTCATCAAGAGCAACGAGTGAACTCGGTAAGCAAATCAGGGAATTATCATTCCATTGTTATACGTGTGTTACGGGTAGTGGATTTCTGATCGTAGGTTAGGTAAGCTATGCGTAGGACGAAGATAGTTCTGAATATCTTTGCATAGAGTTGTTTTGGGGAATAATGGTATACGTGTGTTATGGGTGGTGGATTTCTGATCGTAGGTTAGGTAAGCTATGCGTAGGACAAGGATAGTTCTGAAATATCTTTGCATAGAGTTGTTTTGGGGAATAATGGTATACGTGTGTTATGGGTGGTGGATTTCTGATCGTAGGTTAGGTAAGCTATGCGTAGGACGAGGATAGTTCTGAATATCTTCTCATAGAGTTGTTTTGGGGAATAATGCTAATGATGTTTCGCAACAGTGCATATATATGATACGATGCTGCTAGGATACATATGTGTCAAGCAAAAATGTCACTTTTATATTTGCATCTTGTTGCCGTCTATAGTACATGTATGCTTATATTCTCCTTCTGTTCTGATTGTGTGGTCTTTTACTTGGAGCATTTCCCTTGTTGTGCTTGTTCCTCTTAATTTGTTCCAATTGGACATACATTGTATCCCTCCTATTTCCTACGCTCTGTTGCTTCTTGACATACTCCTCATTCTTTTCATGTACACATGCTCTTGATTAGCTGATCATCCTTTACTTCCTCCCTCTCCTCTCTTTCCTCCGGAATGCACATTTGGCAATAACAACAATCTTCTATACTATCATAGCTTGTGTTTAATCCTCTCTGTGGGTATGTGGGTATGTGTTCTTAGAATTATATGTTATGACAATCTAAGAGTATGCTATGTATGTGTACCCGAATGTGTGTGTCCCTCTTCTCCTAATCTTTTTGACTCCATAGTCACTCTCTCTCTCTCACTCTCCTACGCCTCTCCTTCCCTCTCTCTGTCTCCTCTCCCTCTCTCTGTCTCTCTCTCCCTCCCTCTCCCTCTCTCTCCCTCTCTCTAGTCTCATGATGACAGTGGTATAAACAATGACCAGTTTAGCTCTTTCTCTTCTCCTGTGACTCGTTATGACCTACGGCCCAGGAGAAGCACACCTAGACGTATATAAAGCTAACACTAATTATACTTATATGTAATGTTACTTAAACTTATACTTCTGTAATGTTACTTAGCACTTTCATCATGTACATGTAGGCTGCTCTCTCTTCCTTGTATTATAATGAAATACAAATTTTTATTTCTTATTGTCCTTCTTGATATGAACTGTTTATTTTATTTTCCTCTTCTTATTGTTGCTCCCTTCTCTTTTCCCTTGACCCTTTTCCCCCTCTCTCTCTCTGTTAATTGGTGTATTGTTATTGTTTTTGTGAAATTCTCAATGCTTCTATTAGCAGTTCTCAGTTCTTATTCATGTTGTCACAGAGTCAATAGGAGCTTGTCCTCTTAATGGACAGTGTGTGTGTGTGTGTGTGGTTCATATTATTCAGTTTGTTTTGGATGTTAACTTTTAAAAAATATCATTATGCTATACACAAGTGAATACATATATGTTATTAAAAACAACGAAAGATGATAATTACAACATTATAATAATAATAATAACATTTAATATTGAGCATTGAGTCTGTTGGAGCTTTAGAGTGATATTATTATGTGAGGAATTCAGAGTTATTTGAAGATATTAGTAATGAGTGAATTATTGAAGTTCAAAAGAGACAGCTCTTCATATATTCTCAGCGTCAGGGTTTGGAAATATTTCATCATCATCTCCACTGACTGGTTGATTAGCTGGGCTACTGGTGTCCGTCATATAATGCATAGCAATCCTAAAGTCATCCTTATTGTTGTTAGTATTAGTATTATAACTAGTCGATAAACTTTTCAGCGGAGTTGAGAATGATCGTGGCATGTGAGTAGCGGCTAGTTCACCGATCTCGGATGCGTTTGAGTTACGCCAGAGCAGTGGTATGTCACTGAGTCTGTTGGAATCAGCTGAATTGGATTCACTTGATATCTCTTGTACCACGGTCTCTCTCTACAATTAGGATAAAAGGATAAAAGTGGGATAAGAATGTCATATTTAATTATCATGAGGCTTCTATTGGCATTAGAACACCGTTTCGATGAAAATGATAAAATACGATACTCTCCCTCCCAAATAGCTCATGCTCCTACAGCTCTCTTTGCTCCTAATGCCTCATGACATTGGTATGCTCTTGTGAGAATACAGTTTGTGTAGCCGCCCATTGTGGCATTGTTAATATCATTAATACGATGTTGGTGGTTGTGTCATTCTCTTACTTGTTTATTTCTTGTCTTCATACATATTATCACACCACAGAGCCCGATGATTATTACTATTAGCATCAACACTAGCACTATTAACACTACTGATGTAGGACCACCTACTGATTCCATAATACCTTTAGTACCTGCAATAGAAGAGAAAGAGATACAAAATTATCATATGCACTACTAAACCCTATTTTAAATATTACCTCCTATAATTGGCGTTTGAGTTACTGCTGCACTATTAGTTGCATCGATTGTATTAGCTTGAGAACTGGCTCCAGTAATTGATGTGCTGGGAGTATTATCTTGAGAGGTGGCTCTAATTGGTTTGTTATTGCTGCTGCTACACATGCTGGTGGTACCAGTCCGTATGATTGTACTTGTTGCTGTTAAGCTCCTTGTTATTGTCTTTGTTTCTGTTACTGTTGTAGTCAGTACTGACTGAATGACAGTGGAGCTTCCTTCATCATCTGTAGTGAATGGGGAGAAGATAGAGATAAAAAATTAAAATTAGGTTTTTTAAAATTAAATTGAGGTCAGGTCAGCTGATACATGCACCTGGACACTTTCACAACATGGAGTAAATACATGTACATCTGTTTAGACTGTCTGTCTGTCTGTCTGTGCATGCGTTTGTGGAGCTTTGATCCTTACCATTAGAGAAAGATACAATCAGAGCATCCCTGTCAATATTTGAGAAGCACATCAGTGCTGTACTCTCTGTGATGGTAAAGTTATTTCTCAGATACACAAAGAGGCCCTGGGATTTCTTGTTCCGAGGGATGTAGGTATGACTGCAAGGCCTTGTACCATTGATGCAATGGATGGGATGAGTAAAGAACTGACTGCTCTCCTCCTCTAGAGCTTGAATATGCCACTGGGGAACATACAGTGAACATTTGCAGGTGAGCTCCAGTGTGATGCTAGTCTCACCAGAG
The DNA here is from genome assembly GCF_000090795.2 of Amphimedon queenslandica. Classification (NCBI taxonomy): domain Eukaryota; kingdom Metazoa; phylum Porifera; class Demospongiae; order Haplosclerida; family Niphatidae; genus Amphimedon; species Amphimedon queenslandica. Next base: position 51,605 of record NW_003546479.1, on the reverse strand, counting down.
GGGACAAGGATTGTGTGGATGTTGCTGTCATCTGAAGCTGATACTCCTGGGATGCCTTCAATCACACCTGCAGAGAAGGAGACGTTAAAATTAGGCATTTCATTGCAGAATATGATTCTTACATTCTCTTCCTAATGAATGATGCAGTTTTATCAACAGTAGAAGGAACATGACACAGATAGCATGCATCTTTATTTTTGTGTTGGATCTGGAGAGAGTGTTAACAACTATAGATTGGCTGTGGTTCTTCTTTAGCCTGCAGGAGGGCAGCTAGCAGCTATAGCTCTAGGTTGGGATTCAGTTGAAAGGATGCTCCTATTTATACTGTTGTCTGGTTGCTTAGGGAAGTTGGGAGTGGCTTTGAAATCTTGAGTATGCACTGTTGACAGAAATGGTTGTAGAAAAGTGGCAGAGTGTTAAATATTAGATTGATGAGATATTTCTGTGTATAGTATAACAAGAATGCAGTGCTTATTGACCTGCTGATTGCACTTCTCTTCAAGGGAGTGGGACCCCTACTTCCTAATAAATGATTGATGAGATATTTCTGTGTATAGTATAACAAGAATGCAGTGCTTATTAACCTGTTGATTGCACTTCTCTTCAAGGGAGTGGGACCCCTACTTCCTAATAAATGATTGATGAGATATTTCTGTGTATAGTTAGTATAACAAGAATGCAGTGCTTATTAACCTGTTGATTGCACTTCTCTTCAAGGGAGTGGGACCCCTACTTCCTAGTAAATGATTGATGAGATATCTCTGTGTATAGTTAGTATAACAAGAATGCAGTGCTTATTAACCTGTTGATTGCACTTCTCTTCAAGGGAGTGGGACCCCTACTTCCTAGTAAATGAATGCTAGGCCCTTTACTCTTATATCACTGTTGTGTTGACTCTGTAATTATTGCCTTGACAGAGCCCATAATATACAGTAGAAATATTGTAGCATCTATAGCATAGGAATGTGAATTTATATTATAATGCATGATTTTACTACATTCCATCATAGTCAGGCAGGGCCTAGGCTCCACCTGACTAACTCCATCAGACACTGGTGGAGAATTATCATGGAAACATTTGCTGCATGTTTTATGAATACTAAATTGACTATGTTAGTCTTTATTGCATGTTATCTGCTATCATACCTTTCTCTATGTTTTCAATACTTTTAAATGCAAGTATACCATATCCTATTGGATTGCTTTTAATCTTATTATTATTACTATTATTGCATCAGTAGTAGTATTATTATCATAAGTTAGCTATTTTTATGGTTTAACTCTCACTATAATTGAATTAAACCATAGAATATCCTCAGGAACTCTAGAGTACATTATTAAGGCGCATGCAATACATGTGCTCCATTTAGTACTCATTCTATATACTACTACTAGTGGAGGGTATCCTGTTATTATTGAGTTAAAGGAAGCTTGACTTCATCTTCCTTGCCACTACTCTCAACAAACCACTAATTATCGTAATACTGATTCTTGTTATTGGAGGAGTGGCATGGGATATAGGAGTTTTAGCGTTGTTGAGCTTTAGCCAAATGTAAAGCTTTTATGTATAATTTAGTTTTAATTACTATTTACATTTCTTTATCATGAAAGTAACTAGGCACATCCTTGCCAACACGTGACTTGTAAAATGTACGCGTGCATATATAATAGTTAAGATAAATAACGTTATTATTATCATTGTTGTTGTTGTTGTTGTTGTTGTTGTTGTTGTATGTGTTAAAGAAGTGTCAAGTGTGTCTTTGTTATTTTAATGACAATCCCACATCCCTCTATGTAAACTGGACACACAGATTAATTTATTATTTAATACCTTATAGCTGATTTATTTTGTGTGGAGTTAATTTTCGTGCAGGCTTAAATCCACTATAATTAATCCTATTAAAATTTTATTAAAATCAAATGAATAATAGCAGAAATTTTGTAAACAGCAATAATTTGAGGCCACGAAATAAACCAGCTGTACAGTAATAGTTATAGTTAATATTGTTGAATATAACCACGAGTTATAGAAACAATTTTAAAACATTTTACTATACACTAATTCTCATTTTCAAGGAATTTATGTATGCTTATATCTTTTGCGAATTTAATTGACATAATGAGCTTCATAGTAATAATATTTTTGTAATGATTAGTGGGAGTATAATGCATTTTATGATAATATCATAATAATTTTTGTAATTTTTGGTAGTAGTATAGTGTAGTAAATAGCCATCATTCTATCTTTTAGTCTTTTTCTTCTTCCCTCTCCCCCCCCCTCTCTCTCTCTCTCCCCCCCCCTCTCTCTCTCTCTCCCCCCCTCCTCTCTCTCTCTCTCTCTCTCCTCTCTCTCTCCTCTCTCTCTCCTTTCTCTCTCTCTCTCTCCTCTCTCCCCTCTCTCTCTTAATGCATATTTATGTGTATATTTATGTCCAACTTGTTTTTGAACAAACCTCTCTCATCACCTGCTGTCTTATAAACAACACAGAGTATGTTAACTAGGTCATCATGTTCCATTAACCAAAAAATTGACCTCAGCGCTATTGTATAAACAATTGATTTTTGTACATACAACTCAATGTACCTGTATGAGATCACATGACCTATGATCACATGACTTTCATGCATCGATTAGTCCACCTTACATTCTCACATAGTAGAATTGCTTTGTGCACATTATTATGTTTATTCTGTTTACAATGTTTTCCGCCTAGTTCATTCCTTTATCTCCCTAGCTCCCTCCCTCCCTCTCTCTCTTTCTTGGAATTTAACGTTATATGATAATGCTTCCTGTGAGAATTGAGCAGTAGCTAACATATCAACATAATTCAATAACAGAGATGGGAATGTATACTTAATTCCATTATGTAGTATGATATGGGAAGAGAGAGAGAGGGAGAGAGAGGAAGAGAGAGAGGAAGAGAGAGTGAGTGAGAGAGAGAGAGTGAGTGAAAGAGAAGAGAGAGAGAGTAAGAGAGGTAATAATGTTACTTGTAACTTGTTATTTCATTATAATGTCTGATTTTTGTAGATAAACCCACACATACATACACACATACATACACATAGATTTACTATGTATAATGCCTTGAAATATGTGTACATGCATACCCGAATATTAGACATGTACATGTACATGTCATTGCTATGGGATATGGCTGCATGTATCATGTATGGCTGTACGTGTGGTATGTGTACATATCTACATATCATTGCACAGGAATACAACATTAGCTGGTACTCATTCCTCTACTGTTGTCCAGGGGACCAACTGAGAGATGAGACAGGGAGGCAAGGATTTGAACGAACCAATTATAAATGAAATGTGTTAGAAATAGCGACCCAATTAGTAGTACAAGGTGCTACATTTTTTATGGTATCAGTTTTTTGATAAACATTATCACAAATATTGTATTATGTGCAATAAAAGTATATACAAGTCATCATCAGTGTATGTAGTGTATATAACTCTGTTATCAGTATATTTCAGTATATGTGCCAGTATATTTTAGTATATGTCTGTATATGTCAGTAAATGTAGTACATGTCTTTGCATAATGATATCAATATGTTCATGACATATTTTAGTCGTGTTGTCTAACTTTGTAGCATACTTATAATTGAATTGAACTGATTTCATTACAAAGGATTTACGATATTGTGATTAAATATTTACAATACGTGTCATATGCCAGATAGCCTGTCTATGCTTGCTATGACGGCATGAATTCTCAATGGTATACCAACTGTTACTCTGGCTAGGCATGACCGTTTATAATTAGCTATTAGTATCTTTGTCTCTCCCAGTGAATGATTTTCTTTCTTGTCTGTCTCCCTGCAATTATTGAATACGGTAGTATATTTCACTTCCTAAGATGTTTGAATGAACAATAGACAACACATCTAGAGACTGTAGTATAGTCTATACATTCATTCCAATGTGTTAGAAGGTGAGATCATTCTATTGAATAATTGCAGGACTATACTACAAGAATACCGCCTTAACATGTAGTAAAGGCTGGTATTTTTGTATCAATTTCATGCTGTGTCTGTTATTAATTATTCGTATTTTTCGTGAGTACATGACATTTGTATGTATGCGTTTGTATCCATGCAGGTGTGTCAAATTTTGGCTCTCACTGGTTTTATTGGAGCTGATTGCTCACAGCTGCGTACAACTTACAGCTAGATTGAGTGACAATTAATTACTCACACCCAAACTGGCTCTCATGCATGCTTGACAGGCCTAAAAGAATGTTCTTGCAATGTAAGATTTTGAAGACAATTGTGTATTATATATATGTCTCTAGTCGTCCACCTTGAGTATGATATGTCACACAGTTTTAGTGACTCAATCTGTATTTTATATTGACTTGTTGGTGAGTTGTTCTTGTTGTCTGTGAGGTACATTTGTCTTAAATTCATCATTGTAGGTGTCTGTACATGTGCCTCTCCAATGATTAACACATCATTGTGTATGATTGTGCATTAAATAGAGTAAGTGCTCTAGCTTTATAGTCAGCCGTTGTTCCCTCCCCCTGGCGTTGCCATGGCAGCATAATGAATGAACACCTGCACATTATTAGCTGGCGGGTTTTTTATGAATTATAACGTAAAGGAATAACTGACATTCTTTATAATAATAAGGATGGTACAAAAATGAAATGATGACCGACACACATACGTTCAAATAGAGATTCAATAATAATTAATAATAATAAATATTGTAGGAGGTGATGACATAATACGCATGGGAACAGTGCATTTTACATACATGTATGTAATAAATATGTGACAGCTAGTGCATATTTTTATTATTATCGTTATTATTATTTTTATTATTAACATTTATACTTCTGATACTGTAAGTGTAACATATCTAGGGTTTCTATCATTATCGTTATTGTCAATGTAGGAACTGCTCCTATTGTTTGTCGGGAGACTTGAAGTGGAGTTTCTCCACGGTGATACAATGGATGGCTCTTGGTCATATTTTATTGAGCAGTTGGACTGTCTTCTTTGACAGTCATAATCTCTGTATACAGGCTGCTGGAGAGAAGATAAGAGGAGAGAGAGAGAGAGAGGGATAGGAAGTCATATTATGTATTCAGTTTACAAATACTTGACCACAAGGCGAAACATTATTTGATAATATACGCAATCATTGAGCATTCTAACTCTTAAACAATTAATGGATACTAAGAAAGTGAGTTATGTGCCTGGAAGCAATAAATTGGAACAAACAGAAATGTCCTGTTTGTTCATAAGAACTGAGTTAGAATGTATAGTATCAGCTCTGTTTGTTGATACATTTTCCTGTTACTAATTGATGGCATTTACACATTAAAAGACACTCTGTAGGTGTAGATAAGTGTTACATGTAATAAATTCCATTGGCAATTACACTTAATGGGCCCTTAAAATCTCCTATATGGAACTCGTGATAGTAGTAAAATTGATTAGCATATATTGGATGCTTTTTACCATGGTTATAGTACTCCAATTAATTGTTGCATGCAGTGGTCATTGTGGCATGTGGCATTGTTCATATTATCATTAATACAATGTTAGTGGTTGTGTCATTCTCTTACTTGTTTATTTCTTGTCTTCATACATATTATCATACCACAGAGTCCAATGCTTAGTGTTATTAGCATCAACACTAGTACTATTAATAATAGCGAGGTTGAGCCACCCACTGATTTTACTATGCTATCAGCTATGCCAGCATCTAATAGAGAGAGACATATTAAGACTCGAATCTTATATTACAGTCATTTCTTTACCTCCAGTGCTAAGTGTCGGAGTAACCCTAACAGTGATCGTCTCTGGTTTTATGTCTACACTGCATCCCCCAGTCTTTACTGTACTAGTGACAATGCTCACTATGCTGGTAGTAATTCTCTTTGTAATGGTTTCGGCTTGTTGCATTGAAGTAGCATGTTCTCCATTAGCGCTGTTAGTCTCTTCAGTGGGTGCCGTGTATGCGCTTGTAGGAGATACAGTGCTGGTTTGTATGTCTTCACTGGCTGTTGAAGGTGTACTGGTAGTGATCGATAATGATGACATTAATCCACTCTGATCTGTTCTGTCTGGAATGTGGAAGGAGATAGCAGTAATTATATGTGTGGGTATGGAATGTAATGGTCTAATAGCTTTATTTGTTTGATGTCTGTACATGATGGGCCACATTCCTATGCACAAGCGTCATACTACATTTGTTTTAAGTGAATGCTACTTTTAATATACTGCCTATCATTGTATGCTTTTTTATCTGTTTACAAACATTTATTGCATACTTTGTGTGTGTTATACTTAATTAAGCATTGTGTACCAACATACATTTGTAACCATAGTAATTAATTTTTCTCTTTTGATTCTCTCTCTTTCTTTCTTACCATTGGTGAAAGACACTATCAGCACTTCTCTGATGATATTAGAATAGCACATTATTGCAGTACTTCTTGTAAGAGTTAGGTTCTGTCTTGAATAGACATAGAGTCCTCTTGACTTATTGATTGGATTGATGTAGTCTATATCCCTTGAGCATGGTCTGGTGTTGTTGATGCACTCAATCCCCTGTTGATAGAAACTGTTAGCCCTTTCTCCAGGGCTAACTTTCCCTATCAGTCTAATGTGCCATTGTGGGTTGTATACTGAGCAGTTGCAGGTTAGGTTGAGTGTCAGGAGTGATTCACTGGAAGGGACAGTCAGTGTGTGTACATTATCACTTGATTTTACATTCTCTGGCAGTCCTTCAAATTGACCTAAAGTAATGGGAAAGAGCACAGCAGATATTTGCTTGCATCTAGCTATTACTGTATATATACTAGCTCTCTTTCTCTTTTCTTACAGTCTCTGTCAATGGCTTGGCACTCTAGGAGTAAGACAGTTAGTATCAAATGAGAGAAGGTCAGCAAAGCAGTTCTTTTTTGTGATAGGTTGTAATGGTGAGCCATTCTCTTGTTTTGCCTTCTTTTTGCTGTGTCTGCAATCACCAGTAAAGCTTAATAAGTTATCACTTCTTTACTTCCTTTTATAATATGCCATTCAGTGGGCTGTCCAAATACTTGCATGCATATATGAAACCATAGAATGGAATGCAATTGCTTGTACATATGCACACACACACACACACACACTGTTGGAGGATTTCTCTTGAACGTGTTTGTGCAGTTATATGACTTCTTGCAATACCTGCAGTCTGCATCTAAATAGGTTGTTTTTCCATTTATCCCATTAGCAACTTCAGTGTTAATGAATGATTGGCATGCAATTATGGCTTTAGTATTTATTTGTGTGTTCACTGTAAGTGTAAGGTTCTCAATTTAATGGCTGCCTCGCTCTTTCATACTGAGAGTGTCAGGAATGTTTAATCTGTTCACCTGTCCAAACAGATATAGGATGTACCCAAACACAACAAAGGGACACTTGGGGGAGAGAATTTTAGCACTATGAGTCTTAGATATACCGGTACACACTGATACAGACTGCTGTAATTACTTTGAGTTATGTAACCAGTTTTCCATTTTGTTCCATTGTTAGAGACACTCCAAAACTAGTTGGGATGATTTATGATGAATTTTCAATAAAAATTTATGAGTTTTTGATGTGTTATTATTGCAATGGTACAATTCCTAGTATTTGCCACACACCACACATGATCATGAGTGCATGTACGTATTGCATGTGCATACACATGCCTATAGCAGCTACAGCATGTATTTATTGTTATTTGGGCATCATATTTTGATCTTGTTACACAAACATAATGTCAGTTCTTTGAAATCTCGCTGATCGTGTTTCATGCCACATTCAATTATCATGTTTTCATTTAATTAGGAACTATCGTATTTATTGAACCAAAGCAAGTCTGTAATTTCATATTCTCTTATACTTAATCTTACATTACTCCTACTTACTAAATTTCTATCTATCCCTTTTTTCAAGAGTACATCATGGGGGGTGTACTCTTGCTTATTTTCAATTCTTTTCGAGTCCCCTATAATCTTACCATTTGTATTATTTTTTGTGAGTCATCACCGATGCACCTGCAATTGTTCTCTTATTTCATAGTAGCCCTCATCAAAGAGATGCATCAATTCTACACACATTCATTAAGCCTTTGTTCTCTATGAAGCTATTTTTATAGAATAGTATTTATATGTTAAATTGTACATACCATGTATAACTGAAGCATGACAAAGAGACATTAAAAGAGCTACTATAGACTAATTGATCATCACTGGGAATTATTTAACTCACTCATCCTTAAAAATTTTTCAGTTATTACATTATTGACTCTCCCCACTCTCTCTCTCTCTCTCTCTCTCTCTCTCTCTCTCTCTCTCTCTCTCACTTTGTTTATCTCTTACTGTACATTAAATGGAGTGTCACTGGCATGCGTGGAGGTCTAGAGGGACGCTGCATACCATGTACCTTAGGCATGCATACGCTTCCTATTACTGACTCTGAATAATATTTCATCATTATAAGAGGAGGATTGTTGTTGTTCTTATGTTCTTATTCCTGATATTAGCAAGTATGATCAGGTGTAGGAGAATAGCTATTATGAATAGCCCGTGGCTTGACAAACAGGATAGACCTATGAAAACAACCAGTGAGTGCTTCACATTCCTCTCATGATAATAATAACAATAATATTAGCTGCTATCACATGTGCATGTATGAATATTATAAGTGCACGCTGCTTACTGATTTAATTATAACAATGCTAGTATAATAAGTGTGTGTATATGTTATAAGTACATGTGACTTGCTTCATTGCATATGTACATTATGACATTATCGTTGGGTAATCGATTGAATCAATTGTTAGTACTAGTTATCTTCAATGTATTGTGAGACCTAATGAGCAATGTTGTGATTAGTACATATTCTAGTACAATTATGAAGAATTTATGAATCACTTTGAGAGGGAGTGTTCCTATAAGGATGTGTTTTCATTGCATTGCTATTATTATTATTATTGCTTTTAGATTTGTGTTGCTTGTATTATTATTATTATTGATTGACTTTTGAAGTTCACATATTTATAAGCAAACAAGAGTCAAATTAAATTTTTTCCTGATGCATATACATGCACTTATTTTGTGTATAGAGTTTGAGCTGATTCCAATCAAGTTTGGATATTTTACAAATTTTTTTAAGTTGCTCAAAAATTAGGCCAAAATCCCTGTACTATAGTACAGGGCTGTCGGTCAAATTTCACCAAAAATCATTTAGTGAGAATTCTTCATTTTTATAATTTATTCTGATACATATACATGTTTTTATGTTGTGTAGAAAATTTGAGCTGATTCTGATTAAACTTTGATTTTTTGTGAATTTTTAAAGTTGCTTCAAAAGTCATAGACAAGAGCAAAGCTGCAATAGTCATGGCAGCCAGTTGAACTCTACTTAGTATCTTTTATTGATACAAGTATATCTGCTGATTTGAACATTGACTTCCAACCATAATAACAATTATAATGCATAATATTATTATCATTAATGAATTGAAGTATTCAAATTAAAATTAGTTTATTGACTATTAGTTTATTAAATTCAGGTTTATTAACTATTGGTAGTTATTAAGTTATTTGCTAATGAAATTCATGCGATGTGTACCTACAGCTGATCATTATCATCATGATAGCCTGCCTTTCCTCTGCTCTGTAAAATAATAGAATACATGTCATTCTTTACATTATAAGCCAAAATATTGACTTACAGTTTGTTCCTTTCTATTTATGCTCCTACAACAGCAGCATATCACCATTAGTATTGACCCAAGGATTATTAGTAAAATGATACTAACAAAAGTAGTGAGGGTGAGAGCAATGATACCACTGTTATTACTAAAACATTCGCTAACTATAAAAATAAATAAATAAATGTTATTATTATTGACCCATTCTACATGCATGCACAATATGCATAGGCTTACAAGTATATTGAGTTTCACTAGTAGCTGTAGGCTCCGTGAAAACTGTCCGTAGTATTGTTATTGTAGTAGGAGTTGGTAAAGGAGTTGATGTCATAATGCATTCAGTGACTGTCACTACTGAACTAGCTGATTCCGTATAGCCACTAGCTAATTCTGTATAGCTGATAGGCTCTATAGATTCTGTAGAGCTAATAGATTCCGTATTTGTTATATCTGTGTAGCTACTAGTTAATCCTGTGTAGCTACTACTACTAGTTGGTTCTGTATAGCTACTGGCCATTATTGTGTAGCTACTAGACTCCTCAATTTCAGTGCTAGTAAGTAGAGAATTCATTGTTAAAGAGAGAGAAGGAGTGGGAGATATAGCACTGGAGCAATTGGATGTCATATCTACATATAAAGACAATCATTTGCAATCATTAGTGCACCATTCACTTACTTTCTTGCTGTAGTACATTGAGTATTGTAGGTAATGAGCAGTTCCATACTTTAATGTGATGACAGCAAGTTAGTACTTGTGTTGTCCATACTGTTCCATTAAATGTGTCTCCAAAAATCGGCATTCCACCTCCTGTGATACTTCCTTTGTACAAGTATGTAATGAGATTTGTAGCGTAGTTGCAGTTAAAGTAGACTCTATCTCCAGGCAGTATATTTACTGTTGCTCCTGATGGACTAGCAATGACTGTATCATTAACATTGAGATGTGCTTCTGCTTTAGCTATAGAGGGGAGGTGCATCTATGGTTATAATGTATGGCTATGTTATATACATACCTGTGATGCTTTGGAGCATGATAAGAAATAAAGTAGCCAAGAATTGCCCTCTTCTCATAGTTCCTCCTTTTAGTATTGCTATTGCTGAGTATAAAAGTGAGAGTGGCTTGTTGTTTTTTGATTTTTATAGCACTAGTATGACTAGTCAGAATTCATTATTGTTGTGGATCTTTTTGTCACTCCATGAATACACTTATTTTATAAAATTCATAATCACTTTTCAAGTGACATAATAACCAATCACGTCATATACTAATTATGTAATTTTGAATATCATTAACATTAGGGAAAACACCTTGGGTAGCCCACACAAAATTTACATAATGATACGATACATTAACATAGGGCTGTACATGTACATCACAGGTCTGCTGATTGTGTTTGGTAATTGTTCTGAAGAGTGAGGTCATGGTCAAATTTCATCTTCTTGCTTCTATATCGACAGCACAAGATTACAGCAATGCACACCAGAAACTGTATTATTAGTATGAGCACAAAAATAGCCATAAACGTAATGAAACCACTGTTGTTAAAACATTCATCTACAAGAAAAGAGAGAGAGGCATAAATAAAGTAGGGAATTAACTATGCATTTTCATAGATCTATATTGATGCCCTTATGCTATGTAGAAATTATGGGCTAATTTTGCATTCAAAATTAAAGCTATATACAAAACTCACAGAAAGTGTTAGCAGTAGCTTCTGGTCCTCTTGGAGATACAGTAGTCATTAGTGGTGAAGGTGACATCAACTCTGTAATAGTTTGAACTGTAGGACAAGAACTCATGATCTTAGTTATGGTAACTACTCCTGGCCCATCTGCTGCTGTAGTGGGTACGTCTGTTTGGACAGTAGGAGATAAATTTGTATGTAAAATAGAAGATGCATCTGTATTTGCAGTAAGAGTAGCACTCGTTTGCACAATAGTAGATGTTTCTGTGTGTAAAGTAGTAGACACTTCAGTATTTGCAGTAGAAAGGACGAGTTGTTCATTGTCACTTGTAATGGATGATGAGGGGGAGATATCCACTGAACTAATGATGCTTTTTATTGATGAACTATAGGTGGAGTCTGCATCAGCTAACGTAGAGCTAGAAGGTGGAATGCATTGAGACGATGAAGGGATGGTGGAAGAGCTTGTTATTGGCTCTGTTGGGGGGAGAGAGGGAGAGAATGTATAAACTAATGATGTCAGTAGGAAACTAGTACATACATACCTACATGCATATATACATACATGTACATACACTATATGCATTTTATACATACCTGATTGTATGACATTGAGGAATCTTGTTGCAGAGCAATGAAAGGTTTGATTATGCTGACAGCATGTGAAACTCAATGGATCCAATAATATTTCATTCATAGTCTGGTGTCCAATACCAATGAGAAGGGGGATTGACGTAGTATAATTCTTCAAGTTAATTCTTGTCAGATATGTTAGATAGTTTATTTCACTGCAGCTGCAAGTAACAACTGCAGTATCACCAACTGTAGCCTCAATTATAAGATTGCCATTGGTAACACCATTGATACTCACTTGCAGGTTACCTATAGCACAGTGTATATTATGAGTGAGTGTTTGTTTGTTTCTAACTTACATGTTATTGAGCCATTAGCTTGAAGAATGATGCCAAACAGTGCCAAAATAGTGTAAAGTTTCTCTGCCATTCTCTTCTTTCCTTTCCTTCTCTTTGGCTCTTTCTTTTGTTGCTCTGCTAGTTAAAAATATGATAAACAGAATTGCCGGTAGAGCCTTTTGTATAATATACATTGGTACAGGGAAAGTTAAGTCAGGGGATGGACCTTTTGTCATTGTGTTAACAGTTAAAAATATTTACACAATACCGGTATATTAATATAATACCAAATGACTAGTTAATGTAATTAGCTGTTATTGTAAACCAATAGACCAGCTATAATGATGATGTGGAGGAGTGTATGGCATGTTGTATACGTAAGAGGGGACACTTTATGTACATCATACTAGTAATATTGTATTAATAATATACATGTATTGTAATGCACATAGGTGGAGCTAAGATAATTAATTATGATGATGAATAATTAATAGGTCAATTAAATTCATTGTTCTCATTCACGTGTAGTGGTATAAGCAGTTTCATTAATATTTATAACAATAATGATGTGCATATGTGGGCTGTGCTCAGCAACAGAGTGCAATGAATCTAGGTTAATGAATATTGAAAATAATATAATTATGTCAAAAAAATTCCAGGGGTATTTTTGAAATGCAAAATAATCAATAAAAATGTTGAATTTTAAGAGACAGAAAAGTGAGTGTGCGAAATCAATACAAAATAAAAATAAGTATTAATAAATGTTATAATTATAGTTTTTGTTCATTATTCTTTAAGTCATAGCTTTGTTTCATCTTATGATAATATCTGCATACAATGAGTAAGAACCCACACACTGCTATGGTAACAATCAGCAACACAGTTAATATAATGACAGGAAGTATAAACTCTATATTTTCAGCACAATTTTTACCTGCTCAATAAAAACAGAATAAAAAGCATGATAGTCCAATGATTAATACTCACTCAATGTTGGCTCTCCAGATTGGTATATGTAAATATTCTCAGATGCCGACTGTTGTTCTTCATCAGAAATACTTGGTGATGGCGTCACCATTATTGTTGTAGTCATGATGCGTGTACTAATGACTGTTGTAGGGACAACTTGCTGCTCCATTGTAGTAATACTTTTAGTTATTGTTGATGTAACTGCTTCAGTATATGTAGCTGTTTCTGTGTGTGTAACTGTTTCAGTGGATGTAGCTGTTTCTGTGTTTGTAACTGTCTCTGTGACTGGTAGGGGTTGAGTGCTATTGCATTCAGTGGGATCTATTATAGAAAGAATAAGTGAATTGTTATTAATATATTGAGTTGCTTACTTGGGGAATGTTTTGTCACATTTATAATTGTACTTAATGAGCAGTTCCATACTCCATCATCCTGGCAGCATTGAAAAGAGTGAGATGTATCAATGCTGCTAGTGGTATAATTTTCATTATACAACATCCCTAGTGGACTGTAATCAGAGAGATTTGTTTTGAATAGATATTTAATGTAGTTCTTGTATGAACAATAGTTGCAGCTAACAGAAATGTGGTCTCCTTCTTGTACGACAACTTCTTGTGATGCATTGAAGACGGGCCCATTGTTAAGAGACACTTGCACTATGCCTGCATTAAAGAAAGAGAGATATAAAAATGTGTTTATAATGTGTCTGTGTGTGTGTGTGTGTGTAGTCTGGCTAGCGAGACTAGTGTGTGTGTGTGTGTGTTATGTTATACTTACATGATTGGGTGAAGCTAAGTATGCAGCAGACTATGATAAAGTAGACTCTCATTTTTGTTCTGATTCTTCTCCTTTAGTTGATGATGCTGTTACAGTTATTATAGTTATGAAATGCTTTTATGTTTTTTTGATGGAGTCGGCCCTCCTTTATAATAAGCATTGTTCTATGAATCTCATTAATAAAAGAAGATTACCGAAGGTGCAACACCTCTTAAATGGTGAAGAATGCAAACAGTTTACAAATGCTATTACATTAGAGAGTGATAGAAGGATATACTGAGTGACGTTATAACGTGTTGATTGTTATCATAAACCAGTGGGGGAGACAAGAGAGTAGGGAATAGTTCAAAGATTTGACACAATACTGGATAGTCATACATGTATATTAATGGTCCATGTATGTATGTATGTATGTATGTATGTGCATATTCCAATTAAAGCCCCTACTTTATTTGTTTGTAGACAGAAGAAAGGGACATTCTTTTATGTGTAATTGTGTTTAGTCTTTTAGCAATTGCTAATTGAGTTATTAACATTTTGAGGTATGTGCTACTTATGATGATGGACACACACATTTTACTATGTACTTAATACCATATATGGCATACACGATACATGCATGTATAATGTGTAAAGTCCAGGTAAATGTCACATGCTTGTTGTCAGGCACAGTTCAGCAACATAAGTACATGTATACATATCAGAAAATGTAGTAAAACTAATGAATTTTTACTTAGCCATTTTTGACAAAATTTACCCAAAGCCCCTGTATACTATTAGTAACGCGGTAGCGTTACTAAGTAGGATTCACCCCCAAACAAAATGGCTGCCACGACTTTTGCAGCCTTGCTATACCGGGAAAACGAGCTCCTATGCTTACCAGACTTCTTATAGCATAGGGACTTTGGTCCAATTTTGAAGCAACTTTAAAAATTTGTAAAAAATCCAAACTTGATCGGAATCAACTCAAACTTTCTACACAACATAAGTACATGTATATGTATCAGAAAAAATTATAAAAATGAAGAATTCTCACCAAGTCATTTTTGACAAAAATTGGCCAACAACCCTGTACTATAGTACAGGGACTTTGGTCCAATTTTGAAGCAACTTTAAAAATTTGTAAAAAATCCAAACTTGATCGGAATCAACTCAAACTTTCTACACAACATAAGTACATGTATATGTATCAGAGGATATTATAAAAATTAAAAATTTTCATCTAGTCATTTTTGGTGAAATTTAACCAATGACCCTGTACTATAGTACAGGGACTTTGATCTGATTTTGGAGCAACTTTAAAATTTGTAAAAAATTCAATTTTGATTAAAATTGATGCACTTATATGTAACCTTTACTATTGCATTATTACAACATAAGTGCATGTATATGTATCAGAGAAAATTATTAAAATGCAAATTTATCACCTATAGTCATTTCAAGCAAAATACCTTGTAGGCATAGCAGGGCCTCTGGTCTCTTTGTGCTTACTTCCTTAATGTATACTATTAAAATGTAGCTGCCTGTCCTTTTCAGTATAATAATATATCAAAATGCACTTCTAAGCACTTCTAATTCCCTAAACACTTCTCTCAGTTGTTTTATGTACACATGCACATATCCTATTGTCTCTATAGAATAATTCTTTATTGTCTACGGAGGAGAATGGCATGTATAAACATTATTTTAGCACCTTTGAGTTATGTTC